>NC_041410.2:66014291-66314291 GCF_900747795.2 Erpetoichthys calabaricus | reverse complement strand
AGTCACATCCTGATGTTCTTGAACAAACTATATTATGGTTAACTGTTTTCTCAATACAGCTATCTTCTACATTGGTAAAAATACTACTACATATGCTTAATGTTAATTGCTTTTAGTGTGTAGCCTGTCTGTTTTGTCTACAAAAAGTGTGATGTGTGTTGTACAACATAACTGGCAATGGCAGCATTACCTCTTTTGGAGGATATCCCCAATAACAGGCTAAAGCAAGTTTTCTGGAATCACAATTGTTTATTAGCTCATGATGATGATAGGCTTATATAAGCTGATTTAGACTTTTTAGAGTTTTCCTCTTGGAGTTGTATGCTGAAATGGAGCCTATATTACAGAGACCATCACACAGAAATTACACAAACCATGCTCTGTTACAGACTATACCAACCCTCAGAGTCTCAAAGTTATACCTGAGCTATGTTGTGCCATCTGTATGGATCTGTATAATTAAGATACTTCCCAGATACCTCAGATTCCTTACAATCAGGGTGAACAAGCCAATATCTGATTTTCTAATGCAACTGGCACAACTGACTGCAAACATGTTGCAATAGAGGGCACCATTAAAAAATGAATTTGCTTTTGTAAATAGAAGGCATATTCTTTAATGAATACGTAACTAATTTATGGTGTTCAAATGTACCTAACTAATGGCTCAACCCACAATTCCTTTATTTTATCAAATAGCAGTATGGGGAGCAGACTTCGGGGTCATGTTGTGTGTGATGGTTAGCTTCCTGGTAAGTTAGCTTAATTGACAGAATCTCAATTAGGTTCAGTACA
The DNA here is from genome assembly GCF_900747795.2 of Erpetoichthys calabaricus. Taxonomy (NCBI): domain Eukaryota; kingdom Metazoa; phylum Chordata; class Cladistia; order Polypteriformes; family Polypteridae; genus Erpetoichthys; species Erpetoichthys calabaricus. Next base: position 66,313,496 of record NC_041410.2, on the reverse strand, counting down.
TTACAGATAGCTCATATAATCTTTCTTTCAGGTGACAGTGGGCAGACCACAAACTGTAACAGACCGGGCCATTGGCTCATTAAAAGAAAGATGGATGTGTTAGGACTTGTCATATGCACGCTACTCAATGCTCTGTTAAGATTGTTATGGCTTGTACAGTACTGTACTACTGCATACTACAGAAACATTGATGGCCTCAAGACATTTGGATGTTGTATGGTAAATGGAAAGTGACTATTTTGGCAACATTAATATTTACTTAGCAAAATTATTTTATTTTTTATAAGTTACATAAGAATGTTCTCAATATCTCGCAGTTCTGTGTATATAGCCCGCATCAATTCATACCACATGGGCGCAGCATAACGGCCATTGCTTTTGCTCTCTCCACACAGCTGCTTTCACTTAATTTTTTCCTCTTATTTGTGACTCCCATACAGAGACCAGCAAAAGAATGTTTTTGAGATTCTCCTCTTCAGTCAGCAATACCTCACATTAACATGCATTTAAGTTTTGATTTCTGCCTTTTTTCCTCTGTTCTTCCATGGTTTGTAGTAAAGAGGTCATTCAGGAACATAGGCAAAATTGTATGGCGATTAGGTTGTGAATATTCAAAAAGGCATATGACAGGTCAGGACAAGGAGTGGCTATTAAGTTGATTTCAGATGTTTAAAGGAAATTTCATGGCACATGGTGTATGCATGGTTTATAAATCCAATTTTATTTGTGTACATGCCATTATTGCCTTTTGAACATAAACAAAATAATAGTTTAGATTCTAAGCAAGGTTTTATACATGAGGCTCCTTGTCCTTTGAGACAAACATTCGAATCTATGTGCTGCCACAATGTCATGTGTAAGTAGCTATCCAGTATGTTTAAAAATCTGTAAGAAAGCCAAACACTGAAATATAACATTGTTCATATACCTTCTTTAAATATTAAAAAGTTCCATCATTACACATCTGGCTAACAAATATGTTAATAACTACAAAGGAAAATTCAATTTATGTATATTATTTATTTCTCTTCCATATTCAATAAAGGAATATTTATTTTTCTGTTGATCTGACAGAACTAATAACACAAGACGTGCAATGTTCAAAACAAAAAAAAATATATACAAAATATTAAATTTTGTTGTAAACAATATCTAAATACCTTCTTAACATCTGCTATTCTTTCCTTTTTGCTGATTGGCTTATCCTTAGCCTGTGAAGGTGTTTGCTGGGATTTTGACTCAGCTGACTCGCTTCCCGACTCAGATCGACTTTCAGATTCTGAGCTGCTGTTGGTATCTGAGCAATGATCACTGCCTGGCTCTGGGGCCTGGTCACTGCCTTGTTCACTCTCCGATTGACTTCCTGAATCATAAGCAGAGTGGTTTGACTCTTCAGAAGCCGAGTTGCTATAAGACAAATATATTTGATTAAACCAAGAATGTGATAACTTAGATCAGAGGAAGAAAACATACAATAAACTAAGTAACATACAAAAGGTACATAAAATAATAATAAAATCTATGTTCAATCATCTTCAAATAAAAACAATTAGCACTGAAAAACTTAATTACTTATTCTGAATAACCTTATACACATTATGTTTTCATAATTGATTTTCCTCTAAAGTCTATGAACTCTCACGTTAACAAAGTGATAGAATACTCCTTAACTCTGTGGTCACAGATATAAAATAACTTACAATCAATGCATTATTGTGAGATGTAAGACTTTTTTTCAATAAATTTACTGTAATTATATTTCAGGATTATACTATAGATTAAAATATAAAAACTTTCATGGCTACAAAAGGGACCTTTTCCTTCAATAAACTAAAGTTTGACCAAGGATTAAAATGTCACTGTTTTCAGTAAGCTGCTTTAAATCAAACATTAATTTGATAAACAAGATTACATTTTACCTTCCTACACAACAGAGTCATAGGCAGTAATGTGTAGTTTGTAGAATGACCATTGTAAATAGAGGCTTAAAAAGCATGTGATCAGCAAGAAATGAAGTCTAAAGATTCGCTAGGCTTAGACAACCAGATGAGTAAACTGGTTAGCAATTGCCTGTTAATAGTTAATAAGAGACAACAGTCAATTTCTTAAATACAGCTCAGACTCTCATTGAAGCCTTTCCTATGGACATCCCCTGCTGTCCATGCCTAGGACCACGCTTCCAACTCACTCTGAAAATGGACATGAATTTGTCAAAGACCCCACTGAAACATCATAAAATTACTATACCAGTCCTTATGAATGACGCTGCAAATGTGAACCGCTGTGCTGGCTACTTTGGGCAGCTATATAAAACTGATCCTTCAGCTAGGACGTTGGACATCTCTGGGTCCACAATTCTTGAGACTGATCCTCCAATTAACTGTAAACCACCCAGTGTGTCATTGCACAGATGGTGAACCAGCTGAGGGTAAAGGGAGATCTATGGTATTCAGGGTGAACTTCTCTAGGCTGGTGTAAGGCTGTCCTCCTTGCACTGCAAGCAATCTTTTGCTTCCATTTGGGAGATGGGTGTCATCCCAACTGGAAAACAGGACTTATCCCTATCTGGAAAGGAAAGGGTGATTGACTGGATTGCGGCAACTACAGGAGGATAACACTGCCCTCGGTGCCGGGTTAGGTCCTTGCTAGGGTCATCCTCAACAGGATCTGTGATCACTTGCTCACCTACCAGCAACTGGAGCAGTCTGGTTTTATGCCTAAGAAGCTGACCATGAACCGCATCCTGACACAGGGTTCTCATGGAACGCAAACGTGAATATCAGCAGTTTCTTTGCAGCCTTTGTTGATTTTCGTAAAGCATTTGACTCAGTTGATCAAGCTGTCCTATGGAACATCCTGAGATTTTGTGGGATCCCCCAAAGTTGCTGGATATCATGGCTGGCCTATACACTGATACTGTGAGCGGTGTGCAGAGTGGAGGCAGAACCTCTGCGCTTTTCCCAGTTGATTCTGGGGTTCATCAGAGGTGTGTTCTTGCTCCTACCCTGTTCAATGCTTGAATGTACTGGGTGCTGATCAAGGTCGTTGGGTCCAGCGGCTATACGGCATCTGTTGCTGAGGAAAGATTCACTGATCTTGACTTTGCTGACGATGCTTTCATCTTCGTGGAATCAATGGAGGCTCTGATCACGGCTCCTGAGAGACTGAGCGAGGAGTCTGAGTAGATGGGCTTGCAAGTGTCCTGGAAAAAAAAGAAGATCCAGGCCTTTAATGACCTCTTGGGCATAGCCATCAGCGGTGTGTCTGTCTGCGGAGAGAATGTCGACCTCATTAAGTGGTTTACACCTCAGCAATGACATTCATGACTCTGGTGACTCTTCCTATGAAGTCAGTAAACAGATTAGGAGAGAGATGGAAAGGAGTTTCTGGCATTCTCCATATCTTTGTAAAAGATCTAAGTCTTAACAATCCTGGTGCTTACTATTTGGCTATATGGTTGTGAGACATGGAAGCTATCAGTGACCTGAGATGAAGACTTGACTCCTTCTGTACCTAGTCTCTTCGTAGAATCCCTAGGTACCGCTGGTTTGACTTTGTGTCGAATGAGTGGTTGCTCATGGAGTCCCGAATGAGGCACTTTACCTGCATTGTGAGGGAATGTCAGTTATGGCACTGCAGCTATGTGGTGAGATTCCCTGAGGGTGATCCGACTTGCAGAATCCTCACTGTTGAGGTCCCGAGAGGATCAACCAGGCCAAGGGGACGACCATGTACAACCTAGCTGTGGCAGATAATATAGTTATTTCCGGGGGGTGCAACTGGACTGCATGTCTGCCTGGGGGATTGCCAACCAGGATCCTAAGCTGTTTTGTCATTTGGTGGGTGCTGTAACACTGTACCAGTGCATGCTCTCCAACTTGACCTGTCCTGTCCTATAAGCATCCATCTGTTGCTTGTTTATAGGAGTAAACACATATATTGTTTGGAGTATAACTACAGTTTTAAAACAACACATTTCCAAGGGATGCATGTGCCCCCTGTTGGATACACTATCTTAAACACAACTTAAAAATTATTATTGAAGTTCCAGCATAAGCAACTAGTTCCATGAAAATATCTCCAAGTACCAGGCAGAGACCAGCAAAAGTGATGCTCCTGAATAAGCTTACAATGGCTTAAAGAATTTTTCAGAGACTGTGCAATATGCCATATTTAAGAAATGCCATGTTAAAGCGTATGTAAGCACCATCTTTAAAGGGTATTTTTTCAACAGACAAAAGTGTGTATGTATGTGTGTGTATATTATATAATTATATAATATTATTATATTCACATATTGTGAATTTCCCCTTGGGGATTAATAAAGTATATATATATATATATATATATATATATATATATATATATATATATATATATATATATATATATATATTAAACTGGAAATCCAATGATGAAGATTAAAAAGGGATGTGGTAGAAGCAGTCCTAGTAAGCATTTAAACACAATTAGTTGTCAAAACAGAAATACATGTCTTTATTATTATTTACCAATAAAGATGCACTCTGCAAAACCATGTTTTCACATCTAAGGTACTTAAACGTATATTTAATTCAAAAGTTATTTTTTTATGTTATCCCATACAGTTTGTAGTGCTGGACAAGGAAATGTTTATTGTCATGTTTTCACAGAGAACAGATGTTATAAAATTTCTAACAGAATGAGCATCTGTGCATACCAATGCTGGAAACAACAAACATTATTAAAATGTCCATGAAAAAAAGCTAATGTCCCAAAACACATACATTAAGTTATCTAAGCATAATTCACTACAGGCAAAAAACATAGCTAAAATAAATACTTTTTGGAAAAACAGAGCAGCACAGAAATGTAACACATTCAAACAGGACTGAACTTTTGAATGGCTGAATAGTCTGCATTCTTTAAAATGGATGGATTGTTAATATTTGAAGCAGATGCACTGGCTGCATCCTGTTAGACTGTTACCCAGTTATTTGTATTGCTTTAAGTTGAGGCACTTTGAAAGAACACAGATGAATGTAGTCTACATAGTAAAACAATAGGCACTTTGAAAATTAAAACTAAACATGTTTGTTAATGTATTTGACACATTTTTCTTTTTAAATTTAGAGCTTATATTATTAAAACGAACTGGAATAAAAAGATAAATACAGCCCAGGGTTCTTGAGTTCAAAAAAGAAATAAAAATAAGCACTGAAATCATGTTGTTTTTTTATAATATAAAATGAAGTACACAAAGAAAGTGATTACATATGCCTCTTCCCTGGTAGTAGTTAAAAAAGTCATGTACTTGCAATTTTGTCGATTTGTGCAAAATGCAAAAAAATGTACAGAAAATCCAAATTTTGGAAAAAGCCATTGCAACACCAGGCATTAAGAATGACAAAAAAATTTGGGGAAATCCAGTAGGGTCTGGTTAATTATTATTTTGATTTTATTGCAGTAAATGACAAGAGAATAATACTAAACCTTTGGTATTCTTTACAGTTAATGTTTTGTTTCTTCTGCTTGCTTTAAAGACTTGCTGCAAAATTTCGTTATATTGCTCACTAGTGGGTGTGTGTCTGTGTATAGACTGTGGAAGTTCAGCCCGACTACAGACAGACACCAGGACACAAGGAAGTCCAAACACTCACTTTTATTTGTCTTCTTCTTACCAGCACCTCACACAGTGCACCAACAGCCACAATACAGCTCAGTCCTTCTTTCCTTCTCTGTCTCCTCTCAGAATGGAGTGAGGCAGCCCCTTTTATATTGTACCCGGATGTGCTCATTGATGGTCTTCCTGCAGCAACTCCTGGTGTGGCGGAAGTGCTGCATGGGCAGCTGGAAACACACGGTGTGCCTGGTTCCTATTCCGTCATCATTTACTGGTGTGGTGGAAGTGCTGCAGTCCAAGGCTTTGCAAATTTTTTTATTTTTTTTTTTTTATTTTATTATTCTATTTTTACTCTGTAGCACTTTGGGATTGCTAAAATATAAAGTGCAATATAAATAAAATTTATTATTATTATTATTATTAAATGTCCAGGTGCCCCCTGGCCCCAACACCCACTAGGGCAGCTGCCTTCTCGTGCTCCAGGGTAGATATTGCTCCTCTCCCGGTCCTTCCATTCTCTGGACATTCCAGCAGGGCATGAGCCCCAGCCATCTGCCACATAACTCATTAACCAAAAGCTGTGAAGAAGGGGGCGAGTATAATATTCTCATGAATGGGTGATCAACATGATAAAAACTCCATTTGTTTTCCTTACATATGGAGGATGTGTTGCATCATGTTCAGCCCTTAATTCATCATTCTGGCATCCATGCAATGACCTTCTCTTTGAAATTCCCCATTTAGTGTACATGGTGCCACACCTGCATCACTGAATAGTTAGAAATATTTCTGTGTACAGCAAACAGCAAAAACCCAATGTGTCTCACTGCATTCAATGTCAAATTTGCTGTGATTCCCACCCAACCAGTGCAGACGAGTCAAGTATAAAATAGCTTTTAGATGAAGTTATGGCAGTCTGGAGCACCATAAGCAGATGTCTTCATAAGAAGCACTAAATTTAAGCATCATACATCCAGAGTTGGGTCTTTTGTTTTTATCAAATTGTTTTTGATTAGGAATATACTGCATGGACCAAAGATCTGAAACATCTGGTAATGCACTGGCCTTCTAAATCTGTAGTTTGGCTGTCCGGAATTAAACATTGGTAGTCTCAGTTATCGATTTATCCAACCCTTTGGTGTGACTTTGTGACAATTACAAATGAAGTATGGCTAAAGACTGATAATTTTTTCCTATTACATACTGTAACTGTAAGAAAAATGCAATGCCATCTGGTACCTTCAAGAGAATTACATTGTATAGTTTTTCATTACATTCCATTGTAAATCAAGTTGATATTTTGCTGGAAAACAACTACAGGTCTACTAAACGTTATTGAGTTCAACTTTAAACAAAATACTTAGTCGAACTAAATGTATAAAAGGACTGAGAGTTCTGTAATTATTATTTTCAACATATAATTTAAGAATTTTGGTTACTGATTATTGAGGAGTTCTATCTTTCAGTCTGAACAGTTCTTAAAACTAATTTTTAACAGAAATGTGCTCAATATAATTTTAATGTTTTATTTCAAGTGATGTGTCTTTATACCCTATTTTTCCATCAGCACGTTTTCATTAATACTTGCACTTCTTAAGCACACTTGTCCAGATCTAATGCTTCATTCAGGTGCATTAATACAAATTTCCTGTCAAATTTGTTAATTTGCTACTTGGTCCATGCACAAACCAGTGTTAATTTTGTTGATAAAAGTTAAGTCAAAAAATACTCATTAACATTTTTTCTGTGATGAAAACAGAACAAAAACTAAATAAACATGCACCTTTGATGGCGAAAACTAAGACAAATTCTTTTAAAATCATAATTGACAAAAATTAAATGAAAATGTTACAGACTACTGGATAATGAGCGACGTGAAGCTTTCCATCATCTCTTTTACATACGACACAGTCCTCAAAGAAATAACGAGCATGGATGCAGTGGTGCAATTTTAAAAACTTGTCTGTGTGCTTGTAATTGGAGAACACTAATTTGGGCACCATCAGGAAATCATCACATCAGCCAGAATCCCGCTCCACTGTGCTCCACTATGACGGCCACTATGATTGTCAGACGAAAAAAGCAGTCAGAAATATGGACCAACTTTAATTACAACACAGCTGAAAATAAAACCCAGTGTCTGCCACGTAGAATGAAGCTCACAGGAAAGACCACAAACGTGAGAAGCTTCTAGAGGTAATCCATCCAGAGATTTATGCCTGACACCAATACCATTACCTCTGGCTCTTGTTCAACCTGCTAATGTTAATATGTCTAGTGCAAAAGGAGAAAATGTGCTTATTATTAAAAAAAAAAAAAAAAAAAAAAATAGATTCATGCAGCTACCAGAGCACAATCATATGCACTCAGCCTCATATGTGAGTTTTAACTGTTCAGCTTGTAGTGTCACACATCGGTTACATCAGATGAAATGACGGGGGGATTAATTGCTTTTAATAGTGTCTTACACAGACCCAATAAAGGAACGGAAGTTTTGTGTTCATTTTTTCATTGTAATGAGCACATCTACACATGCTTGTCCATGTATCCATCCATTTTGTAACTGGTGTATACAGTTCAGGATTGCAAGTAAAACCACCTCACACACATCTACTTATACATACTGTATAGAGGCAGTGATGAAGCAGTCGTAGCAATTAAAAATTAAGGCAGATTCAAACGAAGTGGCTATTTGGCTTGTCTACATCATTGATGAAATGAGCTGTTCCATTTGTTAATACTAACATAAAATGTTTTTAGGAATTCAATGCTTGAAGCACATCTCCCATTTAATATGATACGTACGTGTCACTGCTGAATACGGATCTGCAAAGACTAAATTTGAGTTACTCGTTTGGTTTCTGAGAGCAGACTAATGTTTATGAGCATTACCCCTAAAACATGAAGAATGTAGCCAAATCGAATATGATTTCATATATTAGAATGCTACATTTGGGAATGTAATGCAGTCTCTCAATTTCAATTAACTGACTATAGGTAACTTGTGTATGGATTTACACACAGGGTAAGCAATTAAATTCTGATCACTCATATGACACACTTTGGAAACAGCACAACAAAGGCTCTTTTACAAGAGTTCTGAAATATTGGATTAATGTAAAAAAATTTCACTCATCCATTAATTGTTACTCTTTAGTGAGTTTTTAACATGTTAATGATGCAAATTCAAATTTTACAATAACAAATGCTGCAAACTTAATAGAGTGATTCTCTAACAAACTAGCTTTTGAAAGTATTTTATCACAAAAACAGCTTTTAAGGGATTGTTTAAATGCAAGTGTGCTAAATTATTTTGGAATTCTCTAATTCAACAGTACAGATATATAAATGTTTGAATTTTTATTTTTATTATTATTTTAAGCAGTATTTTTCAGTTGCTGGTGAAAAAAATATCACAATAAATGTAAAATGTAAACCAGCCACAGGGGATGCACAAACCAGTGTGTTTCCTCGTGCCGGTCCCAAGCCTGGATAAATGGAGAGAGTTACGTTAGGAAGGACATCCGGTGAAAAATTTTGCCAAATCAATATGCGGACAACAATACAAATTTCCCTACCGGATCGATCAAGCCCCGGGTTAACAACGACTGCCACCAGTACTGTTAGCCAACAGGGTGCTGGAGGAAATTGGGCTACTATTGGCCAAAGAAGAAAATGGAGAAGAGGAGGGGGGAGACATGTCCAGAGAGGAGGAAAGTAAAGAGAGTGGAACTGACGGTAGGAACTTTGAATGTTGGCAGTATGACTGGTAAGGGGAGAGAGTTAGCAGATATGATGGAGAGAAGGATGATATATTGTGCGTGCAAGAGACTAAATGGAAGGGGAGTAAGGCCAGGTGGATCGGAGGTGGATTAAAATTGTTCTATCATGGTGTGGATGGGAGGAGAAATGGAGTAGGGGTTATTCTGAAGGAACAGTATGTCAAGAGAGTTTTGGAGGTGAAAAGAGTGTCAGACAGAGTAGTGATTATGAAGCTGGAAATTGGAGGTGATGATGATGAATGCTGTTAGTGCATATGCCCCACAAGTTGGGTGTGCGGTGGAGGAGAAAGATGATTTTTGGAGTGAGTTGGATGAAGTGATGAACAGTGTACACAACGGACAGAAAGTGGTGATTGGAGCAGATTTCAATGGACATGTTGGTGAAGGGAACAGAGGAGGTGATGGGTAGGTATGGTGTCAAGGAGAGGAATGAAGAAGGTCAGATGACTGTGGATTTTTCCAAAAGGATGGACATGGCGCTGTGGTGAATACATATTTTAAGAAGAGGGAGAAGCATAGGGTTACATACAAGAGTGGAGGAAGATGTACACAGGTAGATTACATCCTATGCAGAAGTGTCAATCTGAAGAAGATTGAAGACTGCAAAGTGGTGGCAGGGGAAAGTGTAGTTAAGCAGCATAGGATGGTGCTCTTATGATGACGTTGGAGATCAAGAAGAGGAAGAGAGTGAGCACAGAGCCAATGATCAAATGATGGAATTTAAAAAAGGAAGAGACTGCAAGGTAGAGTTTAGGGAGAAGGTTAGACAAGCACAGGGTGGTAGTGAAAGGTTACCAGACAGTTGGGAAACTACAGCAGTACTAGTAAGGGTGACAGCAAGAAGAGTGCTTGGTGTGACATCTGAACAGAGGAAGGAGGAAAAGGAAACCTGGTGGTGGAATGGGGAAGTACAGAAGAGTATACAGAGGAAAAGGATGGCAAAGAGGAAGTGGGATAGTCAGAGAGATCCAGACAGTAGACAAGAGTACAAGGGGATAAGACGCAAGGTGAAGAGAGGTGGTGAAGAAGGCTAAAGAAAAGGTATATGATGAGTTATACATAAGGTTGGACACTAAGGAGAGAGAAAAAGACCTGTACCGATTGGCGAGACAGAGGGACCGAGCTGGGAAAGATGTGCAGCAGGTTAGGGTGATAAGGATAAAGATGGAAACATACTCACAAGTGAGGAGAATGTATTGAGCAGATGAAAAGAGTACTTTGAGAAGCTAAAGAATGAAGAGAACGAGAGAGAGAAGAGGCTGGATGATATGGAGATAGTTAATCAGGAAGTGCAATGGATTAGCAAGGAGGAAGTAAGGACAGCTATGAATTAGGATGAAAAATGGAAAGGCCATTGGTCCTGATGACATACAGTGCATCCGGAAAGTATTCACAGCGCATCACTTTTTCCACATTTTGTTATGTTACAGCCTTATTCCAAAATTGATTAAATTCATTTTTTTCCTCAGAATTCTACACACAACACCCCATAATGACGTGAAAAAAGTTTACTTGAGATTTTTGCAAATTTATTAAAAATAAAGAAATTGAGAAAGCACAGGTACATAAGTATTTACAGCCTTTGCCATGAAGCTCAAAATTGAGCTCAGGTGCATCCTGTTCCCCTGATCATCCTTGAGATGTTTCTGCAGCTTAATTGGAGTCCACCTGTGGTAAATTCAGTTGATTGGACATGATTTGGAAAGGCACACACCTGTCTATATACGGTCCCACAGTTGACAGTTCATGTCAGAGCACAAACCAAGCATGAAGTCAAAGGAATTGTCTGTAGACCTCCGAGACAGGATTGTCACGAGGCACAAATCTGGGAAAGGTTACAGAAAAATTTCTGCGCTTTGAAGGTCCTAATGAGCACAGTGGCCTCCATCATCCGTAAGTGGAAGAAGTTCGAAACCACCAGGACTCTTACTAGAGCTGGCCGGCCATCTTAACGGAGCTTTCGGGGAAGAAGGGCCTTAGTCAGGGAGGTGACCAAGAACCCGATGGTCACTCTGTCAGAGCTCCAGAGGTCCTCTGTGGAGAGAGGAGAACCTTGCAGAAAGACAACCGTCTCTACAGCAATCCACCAATCAGGCCTGTATGGTAGAGTGGCCAGATGGAAGCCACTCCTTAGTAAAAGGCACATGGAAGCCCACTTGGAGTTTGCCAAAAGGCACCTGAATGACTCTCAGAGCATGAGAAAGAAAATTCTCTGGTCTGATGAGACAAAGATTGAACTCTTTGGTGTGAATACCAGGCGTCACGTTTGGAGGAAACCAGGCACCGCTCATCACCAGGCCAATACTATCCCTACAGTGAAGCATGGTGGTGGCAGCATCATGCTGTGGGGATGTTTTTCAGCGGCAGGGACTGGGAGACCAGTCAGGATAAAGGGAAAGATGACTGCAGCAATGTACAGAGACATCCTGGATGAAAATCTGCTCCCCGGAGCGCTCTTGACCTCAGACTGGGGCGACGGTTCATTTTTCAGCAGGACAACGACCCTAAACACACAGCCAAAATATCAAAGGAGTGGCTTCAGGACAACTCTTTGAATGTCCTTGAGTGGCCCAGCCACAGCCCAGACTTGAAACCGATTGAATATCTCGGGAGAGATCTTAAAATGATGTGCACCAGCGCTTCCCATCCAACCTGATGGAGCTTGAGAGGTGCTGCAAAGAGGAATGGGCAAAACTGGCAAAGGATAGGTGTGCCAAGCTTGTTGCATCATATTCAACAAGACTTGAGGCTGTAATTGCTGCCAAAGGTGCATCGACAAAGTATTGAGCAAAGGCTGTGAATACTTATGTACATGTGATTTCTCAGTTTTTTTTATTTTTAATAGATTTGCAAAAACCTCAAGTAAACTTTTTCATGTTGTCATTATGGGGTGTTGTGTGTAGAATTCTGAGGAAAAAAATGAATTTAATCCATTTTGGAATAAGGTTGTAAAATAACAAAATATGGAAAAAGTGATGCGCTGTGAATACTTTCCGGATGCACTGTACCTGTAGAAGCATGGAGGTGTTTAGGAGAGAAGGCAGAGGAGTTTTTCACCAGATTGTTTAATGGAATCTTAGAAAGTGAGAGGATGCCTGAGGAGTGGAGAAGAAGTGTACTGATGCCGATATTTAAGAATATGGGGGATGTACAGGACTGTAATAACTACAGGGGGATAAAATTGATGAGACACAGCATGAAGTTATGGGAAAGAGTACTGGAAGCTAGGTTAAGAAGTGAGGTGATGATTAGTGAGCAGCAGTATGGTTTCATGCCAAGAAAGAGCACCACAGATGCAATGTTTGCTCTGAGGATGTCGATGGAGAAGTATAAAGAAGACCAGAAGGAGTTGCATTGCGTCTTTGTGGACCTGGAGAAACCATATGACAGGGTGCCCCGAGAGGAGCTGTGGTATTACATGAAGAAGTTGGGAGTGGCAGAGAAATACGTAAGAGTTGTACAGGATATGAGGCAAGTGTGACAGTGGTATGTTGTAGGAGTGATGGATGCATTCAAGGTGGAGGTGGGATTACATCAGGAAATCGGCTCTAAACCCTTTCTTATTTGCAATGGTGATGGACAGGTTGACAGATGAGTTAGACCGGAGTCCCCATGGACTATGATGTTTTCTGATGACATTGTAATCCGTAGCGATAGTAGGGAGCAGGTTGAGGAGACCCTGGAGGTGGAGATATGCTCTGGAGAGGAGAGGAATGAAGGTCAGTAGGAACAAGACAGAATATGTGTGTAAATGTGAGGGAGGTCAATGGAATAAGGTGGATTAGTTTAAATACTTGGGATCAACAGTACAGAGTAACAGGGATTGTGGAAGAGAGGTGAAAAAGAGTGCAGGCAGGGTAGAATGGGTAAAGAAGAGTGTCAGAGTAATTTGTGACAGACGGGTATCAGAAAGAGTGAAAGGGAAGGTCTATTGGATGGTAGTGAGACCAATATTAAGTTTAATGTCACTGTGTCTGTGCAGACATTTTAAATCTGTTTTTCTTTTCTTTGTACATGCATAGCTGAGCCAGATTTAGTACAAAGGGGCTCAACATTTAGAATTGCTGGGCCAAGCATAGGACAAGATAGACAAAGACAGCTGGAGGAATGTATAGTCAGCCTAAAGACAGACGTATACTATTCTGTCAGCACAAAATCTTCTTTCCTTGTTTGGAAATGGACTATTTGCCGATGTGGGGGCCTGCACGTGGAGGAACCAGTATAAAAGACTTGGACATCAGCCAAACACTTTGAAGGCGATGGACGGATAGGGGATAACGTCATCAGTCCTGAAAATCCTTTCAGTGCAGTGACGAAAATGACAAACTATACACAAAGTGTTGTCACGGCTTCCTCGTCTGTTATAAATCTTCATTAAAGAAAGCTGATTTTTACCGTCGTATCACTATGGGAGAGTTGCCAGGGAAGAGAAAAAGAGGAAGGCCTAAGAGAAAGTTTATGGATGTGGTGAAAGAGGACATGCAGGTGATGGGTGTAACAGAACAAGATACAGAGGACAGAAAGATATGGAAGAAGATGATCCATTGTGGCAGCCCCTAACCGGAGAAGCCGAAAGAAGAAGAAGAAATGTAAAATGTACATATGGTCAGATAAATCATCATGATCTCATTCTTTTTAAACCGTGTGCTTAAATTAAATGTATGCTGCTTGGTCCGAGTCTTTTTTGGTAAAATCTTATAGCATCATAACTAAGGCACTTATAAGTACAGAAAACTGTAATGACAGACCAGTGCCGCCATTATCTGACCAAGATCTTTCTGGAGTAAATCCTTTCTACACCTACTCTTCATTTTTATGTTCAATAATCACTACATGCACTTTGGCTCATTCGTGTGTTATATGTTAGTGTAACAGTTAGAGGTACAGTATACAGTATTCTGTGCATATTTATATCTTAAGCAAGATATCCATCTGATTTTGACTTGACTAATTTACTTTTAGTTGACTAAAGCTGACTTACGTTTTCTCAACTAAAATTATTTTTTTTTCAACTAAAACTAACAAAAATTAAATGACTAAAATGTGGCTAAATATGAAAAAAAGAGCAACACAAAGCATATTAAAAGTTGAATTGCATCTCTCCAAATATTACTTGACCAGTTTTTTTTTTTCTTTCTTTTTAATTACTGTGGTATAAGGTCAGCATTAGGTTGCAACTCAAGGAATTCAGGTGGAATAGTTTCCCTTGAATTATCAGACTTGGATCTCCCTCTTAGAAGGACACAGCATACATGACGAGCAAAACTGATACTGTTATTTTGCCCTAAATTTGCCTCTGTGTGCAAGGAGACTAAAGAATTTACAAGTTCCTTAAGTATTCATTTTTTTACACTCATCATCTCAAATGGTCCAATATATCTTTTACAAAATAAGTCAATATTCTACTTTCTTAATCAAAAACATGTCAATCGTTATTGCTAAATTAAAAAAAAATTATGAATACTTTTATTTACTGTATATCCCTTCGTCCACTAGTACAGACCAAGTAGACATTACTCCACAAAAGTCTGTCCCATACAATATATACCATCTTATCTAGCTCACCAGAAGTGAAGGGCACTAATAAATGTTTATATACAGTGCCCTTCGTAATGTTTGGAAAAAAGACATATTTTTCTTTGATTTATCCCTCTGCTCCACAGTATAAAATTACAGATGAAACAATTCACACGTGATTAAAGTGTACATTACTGACTTTAACTTAAGGGTATTTGCATACATTTCAATCTCACCATGCAGAAATGACAACACTTTTTATACATCCCCTCATTTCAGGGTATCATAATGTTTGGGACATAGCAATGGTATGTACAGCATATTAAAGAAGAGTACTTTGTTGCATGGGCGGCACGGTGGCGCAGTGGTAGCACTGCTGCCTTGCAGTAAGGAGACCTGGGTTCCTCCCTGCGTGGAGTTTGCATGCTCTCCCCTTGTCTGCGTGGGTTTCTTCCGGGTGCTTCAGTTTCTTCCCACAGTCCAAAGACATGCAGGTTAGGTGCATTGACGATTCTAAATTGTCTTTAGTGTGTGCTTGGGGTGTGTGTGTGTACCCTGCGGTGGGCTGGCGCCTTGCCCGGGATTTGTTCCTGCCTTGCGCCCTGTGTTGGCTGGGATTGGCTCCAGCAGACCCCCGTGACCCTGTGTTAGGATATAGTGGGTTGGAAAATGACCGACTGACTTTGTTGCATATCCCTTGTATGCAATGACTGCTTCAAGCCTGTGATTCATAGTCATCACCAGGGGCCTCATGTATAATGCCATGCGTAGAACTCACACTATAACATGGTGTAAGCACAAAAGCGGGAATGTGCGTACGCACAGAAAAATCCAGATGCAAGAATCTGTGCGTATGCAAACTTTCACGTTCTTCCACTATATAAATCCCGATCAGCGTGAAAAGTAAGGCACGTGCAAGCACCCTATGTCCCGCCCCAAGTCCTCCCAGAATTATGCCTCTTTGAATATGCAAATCGATATAAATAGCCTTCTGTGAAAAGACAATGGGAAAAGCACGGGGGAAAATATAAGAATTTCAGCGAATACCAAGTGGAGGCAAAGGAAAAACGTACTATTTGTTGGTTTAAATAGTGGTATAATCAACAAAAGAAAGTTGATCGAGTGACATAGTGTCGGAGAAACTCGAAAGCTCAAGTTCACAAAGTCGCACAGTGCCCGAAATAAAAAGGAAATTGTCACATATCAAAGTCGGCGTGAAAAGGTGACTCGTAGCAGACCGTCCGAGTGTCATATGAAAGCTTATTAGGGTACAGAGAAAAAAAATAGGCACACAGTGGGAAAAATGCACAAAATGTCAACTTTAATCTCGAAATTTCCACTTTAATCACGTAGTTTATTTTGTCATTAAAGTAGAACATCATAAACTTCATCTTAAAATCGTTTATTTTACTAGTTTCTCAAATCCCATTGTAACTAAAGTAGGACTTTAAATGCTTTGTTCTGTGTTTGATCTTCTATGTGCTCTATGTGTGTGAATCACTACGTGCTTCCGTTCTTTCTCTTTCTCCGACAGGACACAGAATCCATTATATTCATGATATTACAGCTCTCTGAATAATTAAAATACTGAGATGTATACGTGATATTTTTTTCATGATGATAGGAATGAAAGCATGTTATTAAACATGGGAACACGGTGGCGCAGTGATTGTTCATATCTCAGGCAAGAGGCTTGCTGCGCCATGCGCAACCTTCGATGAAATAATTTTTATAGATGTACTCTCTCTTTCAAACGTACTAACCTCCAATTCCTGTCCTTACTTTTCTTTCTACAAATACCCAATCGCCACACAATCAGCTCTGTAACAGACATTAAGCCATCTGTAAGCTTAGAACGCCGATTCTTCAAAACTTTTAAGGAACATTGAAATATCTTCGTAGTACATGTTTAATTATTCTATCCGTCTATCCTTCCAGTGTCGCGTCAGCACCAGCTAATAATACAGCACAAGGCAGGAGCTATCCGTAAACTAGCTAGCGCTGCGGCACCGTGTCCTCACATGTTTAATTATTAACAATACTGATTATTTAAATGAAGTTAAAGTTTTATCTGTATACTATAAGCAATATATTTTGCTGCATTTCATCTTAAAAATGATATCGTCATTATACGCGCTTTATAAAGTGGCGCAGGTTGTGCAATATTATAACTGTAGTGCAAGTTTACAGTGAGGTAATTGTACTTATAAGTACAAACAGTTCTACAAGGAGCACTTGATGGACTGATTGAGTGCGTTTATAGTTCTTGGGATGAAACTGTTTCTGAAACGCGAGGTCCGTACAGGAAAGGCTTTGACGCGTTTTGCCGTGGCTGAGGTAGTGTGTGCTTGAAACTGTATACCGATAATTCTCTTTCTGATCAGCTGCTGCTGTGATTCCCCACTCAGATACAGTGATTTAAATACTCTGAGTGGTGCATTGAGAGTAATATGGAAAAAGATGATCCGCTGTGGCAACCCTTAATGGGAGCAGCTGAAAGAAGAACAAGTTGCAGTGAGAGTAACAACGCTAAAGCAGTTATGGTATTTGGAATACTATGGCTATTCCCTGGACCATTATATTGCTACAGGTTAATTACAATCAGAGGCATTACACTAATAAACAATATGCAATTAATTTCAGTGTATTTATAAAGCCGCGTCAGGAATGTGGGTCTAAGAAAGAAAGGGTGACCACACAGGAACAGTAGCACTGCTTTGACGCTGGGTGCCGTCAGTCTGCAAAACTGAGCAGAGAAATCGCGTACGCCAGGGTATGAGGTACCGTGGAAATGTGTGTGGCTTTACGCCAAGTTTAGGTTTTATACATCGCGATTTGAGCGTGGAAACGTTCGTACGCAACATTTCTGTGCGTACGCACCGTTTATACAGGAGGCCCCAAGTGCTGAGAATCTTCTCTGGAGATGCTCTGCCAAGCCTCCAATGCAGCCTTCTTCAGCTCCTGATTGTTCAGGGGCTTCGCCCCATTAGTTTTCTCTTCAGCATATGGAAGGCATGCTCAAATGGATTTAAATCAGGTGATTGGCTTGGCCATTCAAGAATTTTCCACTTTTTAGCTTTGAAAACCTTGAGCAAGTAAATGTTTCTATACATCCCAGGATTCAAGTCCGTCAGCAGTCACGTCAATAAAGACAAGAAGTGTGCCAATACCTGTGGTTGCCATAAATGCCCAAGCCATAACACTTCCACCATGTTTAACAAATTATGTGGTTTGCTTGGGATCTTGGGCAATTTCTTTTCATCTCCACACTTTGCTCTTTCCATCAGTCTGATAGGGATTAATCTTTGTCGTGTCTGTCCAGAAGACCTTTTTCCAGAATTCCAAAAGCTTGTAAGTACTTTTTTGCAAACTGTAATCTAGCATTCCTTTTTTTGTGGCCAACTAAAGGTTTGCATTTTGCACTGTGGCCTCTGTATTTATGTTCATGAAGTCTTCTGTGGATAGTAGTGTCTGACACATACATACACGTGCCTCTTGAAGACCGTTTCTGATCTGTTGGACAAGCATTCGGGACTTCTTTACCACAATGAGGATTCTTATGCCATCAGCAGTTGAAGTCTTCTTTGCCTACCACTCCCTTGGGATTACTGAGCTCACCAGTGAGTTCTTTCTTCTTAGTGATATTCCAGGCAGTTGACTTAGGGTAATCTACAGTTTTACCAATGTCTCTGTTTTTATTCTTCATTTTCAGCCTCATAATGGCTTCTTTGACTTTCATTGCCACAGCTCTTGTCCTCATGTTGGACAATTGCAACTACAGACTCCAAAGGTAGTCTATGGGCAGAATTGTAGGTGTCTTATGCCTACCCTAATGAAGCAATGAAACACACCTGAGCAATCACAAACACCTTTGATGCCAATTGTTCCAAACATTATGGTGCCCTGAAATCAGGGGACGACTATGTATAAAAAGTGTTATTTCTACATGGTTTGAACGAAATGTATGCAGATACCCTTATATTAAAGTCTGCAATGTACACTTTAATCAGGAGTGAATGGTTTGATTTGTGATTTTAAACTGTGAAGCAGAGGGGTAAATACAGTAGATCCCCACGAAGTTGCGGTTCAGAGTTCGCGGCCTCAGTCATTCGCAGATTTTTCCTTAGAACCTATCTAATAGTTATTAGCGGTAACTGCAAATATCCTCCGCAGTTTTTATGGCTTTTTTCGTAGCAATACTGTAATGTAGAGAGAACAGGAAGGAACTGTAGAGGAAACATGGCTTGGGATGGTGAAAGTAACCAATAGAATTTGAAACTGCGACTCCCAGCATGGCTCTGATTGGTCTTCTGCTGAGGGTGCTGTGGCTACTGGGGTGAAAGGATGTCAGCATGGCTTTTACAAAGGGGGCCGGTGACCAAAAGCAAAAAAAAAAAATTTTTTTGTAATTTGTGTTTCAAGTTCCTGTCTCTCTGCTGCCTTCTGTTGGGTTACCTATACTTATTCGTTTTGTCCTGGATCATTCCGTGTTTGGCGTCTGCCTTGTCTGCCTGTGTACATGAGGACTGTAAGTGGATTCATGGCCATCCTACAAAGAAAGAAGCACTCCTGAACCCGTCCTCACCATTTCAGGAACTAGCGGTAGGACTATCTTTACATTCCCATTCAACGTGCAGATCTCTGGACTATCTATTTTCATCATTACATTTCATCTGTTGCCGTTTTTCATGATTTACTATGTGTGTTTTGTTGGTGCTTTGTTGTATTTAATGTGTAATCGCTGTAAGGGGAACAGGGGTAGTATCGTTGTTTTCATTATATTCTTTATTTGCTGTTTGATTACCGGATTGCTTTGTTTTTGTCTCTGTTTGTGAGTGCATGCGGGTCGGGTCAAGGCTGGGTGAGTCCCTGGAATCTCCACCATAAAAATAAATAAATCGCCATCTTCTCAACGGTGTGAATCTTAGCGGCACTGGACCCGCTACAGCATTATTCATTTCTCCTTGCTGCTGATTGACTGTGATGCATCTCCAGCTGAGTGTTCTTGTGTTTTCCGTTTAGTTCCTCTTAACCCTTAAACTGCCACAACCAGCTATAGTTGTTTCCCAGTGCCATTTGCGAGCATGCAGGAGCTGACTTAAAAGCCTGAACAGCACCTGTCCTTTTTGGCTGATTGCTTTGTTTCTCTCTCCTCGCCTAGACATCCTCTGCTCCTGTTGGGGGTTGTGCTCCCCTATGATGTTTGTCTATTCTTTAATCGATAACTAACTGCATACTGAGCTCGTTTTACTTCTGAAAGAGACATGTTTGTTTGAAGTGTTTGAATAAAGTTCCTGTCTCTACAATCTCCTGTGTTTCTGTGCAATTCTGTGACCCAAGCGTGACACGCTGCAGCCTCACTGTCTCTGGGATTGGGACAGCATCAGCGTTTACCTCTGTGTGTTTGCGTGTTGCCAGTTGAAGTGCAGTTGGCTCAGTGATTTACTGAGTTTCATCCATGGCATCAGTGGAACTTTGCACATATTGTTCCAGTAGGTTTTAAAATAGTTTTTACAGTTCATTAGCAGTGTGTAAAATTATCAGTAGTAGTACTGTAGAAATGGTGATGCTCTTTGCATGGAAAAAAAATGTGTTCATTTAAAATTTCACTTTTTCTTTGTGAATTGTGACATTTACTTAACGTGCAGCAAAAAAGTATTTGGTGTCCAGGGATGCATTAACCCTCAAGTATGTGGCAGTTTATGGGTTAAAGCCCCAAGATGCCGTTGAAACACCCTGCACCTTCTGAGGCTTCTGACAATGAAAACGCGCTTGCATGAACTACATTACATATAGCGGCAACATCTGTATTTTACATTCGAGACATAGCAGTACAGTATACAGGTTTACCTTTACATTCTTTTTTTAGGTAATGTATTAAGCTGAGTTTGAAATTAAATTAAAGTGTTTTGGGGCATATTTAGGGTTTAAACTACAACCCCAATTCCAATGAAGTTGGGACATTGTGTAAAATGTAAATAAAAACAGAATTCAATGATTTGCAAATCCTTTTCAACCTATATTCAACTGAATACACTACGAAGACAAGATATCGAATGTTCAAACTGATAAACTTTATTGTTTTGCAAACCTTCACTCATTTTGAATTTGATGCCTGCAACACGTTCGAAAAAAGCTGGGACAGGGGCAGCAAAAGACTGGGAAAGTTGAGGAATGTTCAAAAAACACCTGTTTTGAACATTCCACAGGTGAACAGGTTAATTGGAAACAGGTGTTTGTCATGATTGGGTATAAAAGGAGCATCCCCAAAAGGCTCAGTCGTTCACAAGCAAGGATGGGGCGAGGTTCACCACTTTGTGAACAACTGCGTGGGCAAATAGTCCAACAGTTTAAGAACGTTTCTCAACGTACAATTGCAAGGAATCTAGGGATTTCATCATCTACTGTCCATCAAAAGATTCAGAGAAATCTCTGCACGTAAGTGGCAAGGCCGAATACCAACACTGGATGCCCGTGACCTTTGATCCCTCAGGCAGCACTGCATTAAAAACCGACATCATTCTGTAAAGGATATTACCACGTGGGCTCAGGAATACTTCAGAAAACCATTGTCAGTTAACACAGTTCGTCACTACATCTACAAGTGCAAGTTAAAACTCTATCATGCAAAGTAAAAGCCATATATCAACAACAACCAGAAACGGCGCCGGCTTCTCTGGGCCCGAGCTCATCTGAGATGGACTGACGCAAAGTGGAAAAGTGTGCTGTGGTCTGATGAGTCCACATTTCAAATTGTTTTTGGAAATCATGGACGTCGTGTCCTCCGGGCTAAAGAGGAAAAGGACCATCCGGAATTGTTATCAGCGCAAAGTTCAAAAGCCAGCATCTGTGATGGTATGGTGGTGTGTTAGTGCCCATGGCATGGGTAACTTGCATATCTGTGAAAGCACCATTAATGCTGAAAGGTACATACAGGTTTTGGAGCAACATATGCTGCCATCCAAGTGACGTCTTTTTCAGGTACGTCCCTGCTTATTTCAGCAGGACAATGCAAAGCCACATTCTGCATGTGTTACAACAGCGTGGCTTCGTAGTAAAAGAGTGCGGGTACTAGACTGGCCTGCCTGCAGTCCAGACCTGTCTCCCATTGAAAATGTGTGGCGCATTATGAAGCGCAAAATACGACAACGGAGACCCCAGACTGTTGAGCAACTGAAATTGTACATCAAGCAAAAATGGGAAAGAACTCCACCTACACAGCTTCAACAATTAGTGTCCTCAGTTCCCAAACGCTTATTGATTGTTGTTAAAAGGAAAGGTGGTATAACACAGTGGTAAACATGCCCCTGTCCCAGCTTTTTTGGAACGTGTTGCAGGCATCAAATTCAAAATGAGTGAAGATTTGCAAAACAACAATAAAGTTTATCAGTTTGAACATTCGATATCTTGTCTTTGTAGTGTATTCAATTGAATATAGGTTGAAAAGGATTTGTAAATCATTGTATTCTGTTTTTATTTACGTTTTACACAACGTCCCAACCTCATTGGAATTGGGGTTGTATAAAAATAGGCATTTTTTTTAACCACATCCAAATTGCGTTGTTTTTCACAACTCACAGGTGGTCTAGGAACGTAACCCCTGCGAATTTTGGGGGTGTACTGTACATGAAAAATGTCTTTGTCCCAAAAATAATGGAGGGCACTGTAAATTTGTACTATCCAAGAATGGAAACTATCTATATTGGACATGCGTTGACCTTTAAAAAAAAAAAAAATCAACTAATTCAATTTACCCAAAATGATTTAGTAGTAGTTGGAAAAGGCAGCTCTGCTTTTGATTTCAGTACTCTTTGGAATTTAATCTTAGATATGACAGCAAAAAAACTTTTACAAGGGATGGAAACTGCCAGCAACTCTAGAATAAGATGTTATTACCACTGTAGGATAAAGGAGAGTGTGTGGACAGAGAACTCCTGTATTAATCAAATCACCATGAATTGAGTGACTACATATGCCTATCCTAGGCACTCCATTCATCATGTGGTGGGTGCAGCAACGCACCATTGGCGTTTAATAATAATAATAATAATTCATTACATTTATATAGCACTTTTCTCAGTACTCAAAGCGCTATCCACACAGGGAGGAACCGGGAAGCGAACCCACAATCATCCACAGTCTCCTTACTGCAAAGCAGCAGCACTACCACTGCGCCACCTGTGAGGACAAATATATCGCTTGCACCCATAAGCAGAAGAGAACTGGTTTCCATTTGTTAGGAGAGACAACTATTACCTGCCTCAGATAAACTGTCAAAGAGACTGGACAATTAAAGACAATTAAGTAATCTTCCCCTGAAATATTCTTAAAAAGAACAATTGTTTCTCTGATGATAAATCAATGTTCAGTTTAGTCTTTGGTCATTTTTCTAGGACAATAGTGGTTTGATTAAAAATCACATCTGTTTTTAATATTTTCTGACATCAGAGTCGAGTATGTTATGTCAGCTTCCCATTTTTAGGAGGAGTCTTGCCTCATTCCATCTGCTAACTATTGAGCTGCACAGTTTATGTAATTATACCACAGTCTGTTTTCCTGTTGGTGCACCAAAACTGGTTCAGCAACTTGCCTCAGCAGCAGCAAAGAATATTAAAACTAAACACCAAGATTGTGGGGCAATCTCCCAGATCTTAATCATTACACACCATATGCTGTATTTTTCTAATTATATTATTTCTATTACTGTAAAATTGATATTGCCAGTTAATAAATTGTTAATTACTGTAAGCTATGTCTGATGTTTAACTTTGCTATTGACAATATTAATGCTGCAAAGGTCTGATTCTTTTTCCTATTAGGCCCACACTAGAAACTCAGCCTCTAAGATTCAATCAGAATTAGTGAACATTCTGTTTATAGTTAGGATCTGAAGTAAGAGAATCACATGTTAAATTAAGCTGTCCAGGCTCTGAGATGTTATTCTGAAACACACACTTAGGCATGGTGCTTAGCCTATGAGTTTGCATATGAAATATTTATGTAACACACACACTTAAGATAGATACTTAGTCCCTAAGGTTTTATTATAGAACACATGCAAGTTAAGCAGCACATAACGTCTGAGGTTCCAGATGAAAGGTGACTATTAGCTATAGGTGAATTTCTTTATGAGTGTATATAACCTAAAGCTGCACAAATGATAGCAAGTCAATGCTAACTAAACATTACAGTAATATGATCAATTTATAACTTTCAGTAAAAGTAATCTTTACACATTCATTAAAAACCAGAGTCAGATTAAAAGATCCACAGTTATTCTGTTGTTGGTAAAGTGGTGTGACAACTTTTGCTTAAAATCTGGCAAAATAAACAATTAAAATAACCATAATTATGCATAAATGCATAATAAATCAATCCATAAATTAACAGCCAGCTGAAAAAGCCTACAACACTTGGGTTAAAATATTGCACCTTTTTTGCAATTTTGAGATACTGGAGTACTGCAATTTGATTCTATAACATACTGCAATGTATTATGGCCATTTATTTAATTTCCCTAAAATTGTAAATTTTCTGATGCTAAAAAAAAAAAAAAAAACACTCCAATCAACTCACACCACTTATTACTTTATAATAGTGGAAAATAAAATTACAGCAATCTTCATCTCCACAATAAAACTGAATACTCACTCGACAGTCAAAAACGCAGTACCTCAAATGTAGCCTGGGGTGATGCATGGCAACATTAATCTATACTTAGTCAAAAGTTGTAATTATTTTAATATTTTTAAAGGCATATTTAACATTCTCAAGGTTATTATGTATGTTGACTAGATGTGGGACTTGTCACTTGCATTCCATCAAATAAACTTTTTAATAAGTTGTGTAGTAAAAACACCAGGGACATCATGTATAAATAGTGCGTATGCACAAAAATGTTTCGTACACCCATTTCAACGCTCACATCGCAATGTATAAAAACTAAACTTGGCGTAAAGCCACGTACAGTGCATCCGGAAAGTATTCACAGCGCATCACTTTTTCCACATTTTGTTATGTTACAGCCTTATTCCAAAATGGATTAAATTCATTTTTTTCCTCAGAATTCTACACACAACACCCCATAATGACAACGTGAAAAAAGTTCGAGATTTTTGCAGATTTATTAAAAATAAAAAAATTGAGACACCACATGTACATAAGTATTCACAGCCTTTGCCATGAAGCTCAAAATTGAGCTCAGGTGCATCCTGTTTCCCCTGATCATCCTTGAGATGTTTCTGCAGCTTAATTGGAGTCCACCTGTTGTAAATTCAGTTGGTTGGACATGATTTGGAAAGGCACACACCTTTCTATATAAGGTCCCACAGTTGACAGTTCATGTCAGAGCACAAACCAAGCATGAAGTCAAAGGAATTGTCTGTAGACCTCCGAGAAAGGATTGTCTCTAGGCATAAATCTGGGGAAGGTTACAGAAAAATTTCTGCTGCTTTGAAGGTCCCAATGAGCACAGTGGACTCCATCATCCGTAAGTAGAAGAAGTTCGAAACCACCAGAACTCTTCCTAGAACTGGCCGGCCATCTAAGGGGGAGAAGGACCTTAGTCAGGGAGGTGACCAAGATCCCGATGGTCACTCTGTCAGAGCTCCAGAGGTCGTCTGTGGAGAGAGGAGAACATTCCAGAAGGACAACCATCTCTGCAGCAATCCACCAATCAGGCCTGTATGGTAGGGTGGCCAGACATAAGCCACTCCTTAGTAAAAGGCACATAGCAGCCCCCCTGGAGTTTGCCAAAAGGCACCTGAAGGACTCTCAGACTATGAGAAAGAAAATTCTCTGGTCTGATGAGACAAAGACTGAACTCTTTGGCGTGAATGCCAGGCGTCACGTTTGGAGAAAACCTGGCACCATCCCTACAGTGAAGCATGGTGGTGGCAGCATCATGCTGTGGGGATGTTTTTCAGCGGCAGGAACTGGGAGACCAGTCAGGATAAAGGGAAAGATGACTGCAGCAATGTACAGAGACATCCTGGATGAAAACCTGCTCCAGAGCGCTCTTGACCTCAGACTGGGGCGATGGTTCATCTTTCAGCAGGACAACGACCCTAAGCACACAGCCAAGATATCAAAGGAGTGGCTTCAGGACAACTCTGTGAATGTCCTTGAGTGGCCCAGCCAGAGCCCAGACTTGAATCCGATTGAACATCTCTGGAGAGATCTTAAAATGGCTGTGCACCGACGCTTCCCATCCAACCTGATGGAGCTTGAGAGGTGCTGCAAAGAGGAATGGGCGAAACTGGCCAAGGATAGGTGTGCCAAGCTTGTGGCATCATATTCAACAAGACTTGAGGCTGTAATTGCTGCCAAAGGTGCATCGACAAAGTATTGAGCAAAGGCTGTGAATACTTATGTACATGTGATTTCTCAGTTTTTTTATTTTTAATAAATTTGCAAAAACCTCAAGTAAACTTTTTTCATGTTGTCATTATAGGGTGTTGTGTGTAGAATTCGGAGTAAAAAAATGAATTTAATCCATTTTGGAATAAGGCTGTAACATAACAAAATGTGGAAAAAGTGATGCGCTGTGAATACTTTCTGGATGCACTGTACATTTTCACGCTAGCTCAATCCCTGGCGTACGCAAGTTTTCTGCTCGGTTTTGGAAACTGGCGGCACTCAGCGTCAAAGCAGTACTTTTGTTCCAGTGTGGTTTCCCTTTCTCTTTTAGATCCACGTCCCTGACACGGCTTTATCAAATAAACAATATGCGGTTAATTTCAGTTTATTAGTTTAAGACATCTGATTGTAATTAACCTGTAACACTATAATGGTCCACGGAATGGCCAAACTATTCCAAATACCATAGCTGCTTTAGCGTTTTTACTCTCAATGCACCTTCTTCTTTCAGCTGCTCCCGTTAGGGGTTGCCACAGCGGATCATCTTTTGCCATATTACTCTCACTGCACCACTCGAAGTATTTATCCCACTGTATGAGTGTGGAATCACAGCTCTACAGCAGCTGATCGGAAAGAGAATTATCAGTATACCGCATCTAACCCATGCTGTCTATTTGAACTTCTCCCATACGGCAAATGCTTCAGAGCCTTTCCTGTACAGATCTCACGGTTCAGAAAGTTTCATCCCAAGAAATATAAACACAATCAACAAGTCCATCAAGTGCTCCTTGTAGAACTGTTTGTACTTATAAATATAAATACAACCCCAAATCAGAAAATGTTGGGACAGTGTGGAAAATGTGAATAAAAAAAGAAAGTTATAAATTCTCCTCAAATTTCATTTCATTGCAGACAATATGAACACAAAATAATTCATGTTTTTTTTTGTCAACATCATTTGATTTGTAAATAAATATCCATTCTTGCCATTCAGGCTTGCAACACATTCCAAAAAAAGTTGGGATGGGGGCAATTAAGGGGTAGTAATGAGGTATAATAACTAAATAATGATGTGATTTGAAACTGGTGATGTTAACAGGTGATTGCAATCATGATTCGGTACAAAAGCAGCATCGAGGAAAGGCCTACTCCTTTAAGAGCAAAGATGGGCAGAGGATCGCCAGTTTGCCACCAAGTGCGGGCAAAAATCTTTGAAATGATGAAGAAAAACGTTTCTCAAAGACAGATAGGAAGACATATGGGCACTTCTACCTCTACAGTGCATAACATAGTGAAAAGAATCAGGGAATCTGGAGAAATTACCGTGCGCAAAGGCCAAGGGCGCAAGCCTAAACTGAATGGCCGCAATCGCTGAGACGGCACTGCATTAAAAACCGTCATTCATCAATAAATGATATAACTGCGTGGGCTCAGGACTACTTCAGGAAGTCACTCTCAAGCACTACAGTACGTAGTTACATTAGGAAATGCCAGCTAAAACTGTACTGTGCCAAAAGGAAGCCCTACATAAATAGTGTCCAGAAGCGCCGTCGACTTCTCTGGGCTCGGAGGCATCTGGGATGGTCCATTGTGCAGTGGAAACGTGTATTGTGGTCAGACGAATCGGTTTTTCACATCTTTTTTGGAAGAAATGGACGCCGTGTGCTGCGGACCAAAGAGGAAAAGGACCATTCAGACTGTTACCAGATACAAGTGCAAAAGCCAGGGTCGTGATGGTATGGGGTTGTGTCAGTGCCTTCGGCAAAGGTAACTTGCACTTCTGCGATGGCACCATCAATGCTGAGAAGTATATCTCAGTTTTGGAGGAACAAATGCTGCCTTCAAGACGACGTCTTTTCCAGGGACGCCCATGCTTATTTCAGCAAGACAATGCCAAACCACATACTGCGCGCATAACAAAGGCATGGCTGCGTAAGAAGAGGGTGCTGATGCTTGACTGGCCTGCCTGCAGCCCTGATTTGTCTCCTATAGAGAATGTTTGGCGCATTTTGAAACAAGAAATGCGTCAACGAAGACCCCGTACTGTTGCGCACCTAAAACGTTGTTTGCAGGAAGAATGGGACAAACTAACACCTGCAACACTTAGTCACTTGATTTCTTCAATGCCTAAACATCTCTTAAGTGTTGTTAAAAGACAGGGGAACTGTACAAAGTGGTAAATGCTGTACTGTCCCAACTTTTTTTGAAATGTGTTGCAAGCCTGAATGGCAAGAATGGTTATTTATTTACAAATCAAATGATGTTGACAAAAAAAAACATGAATTATTTTGTGTTCATACTGTCTCCAATGAAATAAAATTTGAGGAGAATTTATAACTTGCTTTTTTCTTTTTTTATTCACATTTTCCATACTGTCCCAACTTTTTCTGATTTGGGGTTGTAAAATTACCTCACTGTAAACTTGCGATAGTTATAATATTGAGCCTGAGCCACTTTAGCGCGTATTTGCATACGATGACGATACCATTTTAAGACGAAATGCAGCAAAATGTTTATTACATCATACAGATAAAATGTTGACATTTAAATAATCTATATTGTTAATAAGTAAACATGTGAGGACACGGTGTCGCAGTGCTAGCAAGGAGCTGGCGCCCCATTCAGGGATTGTTTCTGCCTCGTGCTGTATTCCTGCTGGGGCTGGCGCAACACTGGAAGGATAGATGGATAGAATAATTAAACATGTACTACAATGATATTTTAATGTTCCTTAAAAGTTTTGAAGAATCGGCGTTCTAAGCTTACAGATCGCTTAACATCTATTACAGAGCTGATTGTGTGGCCATTGGGTACTTAGAGAAAGAAAAGGAAGGACAGGAACTGGGGTTTATTACGTTTGAAAGAGACAGTACTGCTGCAGTAAATTGTTTTATCGAAGGTCGCACACGGCACAGCAAAAATCTTGCTGGAACAACATGTGGACGGGGTGCCAGCTCATCACTATCACTGTGCCACCATGTTCCAATGTTTAATAACGTGCTTTTAACTCCTATCATCATGAAAATTATATCAAGTATACATATCTCTCAGTATTTTAATTATTGAGAGAGCTGTAATATCACGAATGTAAAGGATTCTGTGTCCTGTCAAAGGAAGAGAAAGCCTGTTTAAGAAGCACTTAGTGATTCACACACATACAGCACATAGAACACATGCAATACAAAGCATTTAATGTGCTACTTTAGTTACGATGGGATTTGAGAAACTAGTAAATTAAACGCTTTTAAGATGAAGTTTATGATGTTCTACTTTAATAACAAAATAAACCACGTGATTAAAGTGGAAAGTACTGCGTCCATATTTTTTTCCTTTTCTCTGTACCCTAATAAGCTTTCATATGACACTCAGACGGTGGGCTACAACTTGCCCTTTCACTGCGACTTTGATATCTGACTTCTTTTTTTACTTTGGGCACTATGCGACTCTGTGAGCTTGAGCTTTCGAGTTTCTCTGACACTGTATGTCATTCCATCAACTTCCTTTTGTTGTTTATGCCACTGTTTAAACCAAAAAATAGTGTGTTTTTCTTTGCCTCCACTTGGTATTCGCTGAAATCCTTCTATTTTCTCCTGTGGTTTTGCCATGGGCGGCACGGTGGCGCAGTGGGTAGCGCTGCTGCCTCGCAGTTGGGAGACCTGGGTTCACTTGACGGGTCCTCTTTGTGTGGAGTTTGCATGTTCTCCCTGTGTCTACGTGGGTTTCCTCCCACAGTCCAAAGACATGCAGGTTAGGTGGATTGGCGATTCTAAATTGGCCCTAGTGTGTGCTTGGTGTGTGAGTGTGTGTGTGTGTCCTGCGGTGGGTTGGCACCCTGCCCAGGATTGGTTCCTGCCTTGTGCCCTGTGTTGGCTAGGATTGGCTCCAGCAGACCCCCGTGACCCTGTGTTCGGATTCAGCGGGTTGGAAAATGGATGGATGGATGGATGGGTTTTGCCATTGCCTTTTCACAGAACGCTGAGCTTATGGGCTATTGATATTGATTTACATATTCAAAGAGGCGTAATTCTGGGAAGAGTTGGGGAATGGCAGCAGGTGCGTGCACGTGCATTACTTTTCACGCTGACCAGGATGTATGGAGCGGAAGAACGTAGAAGTTGGCATACGCACAGATTTATGCATCTGGATTTGTTGTGCATACACACATTTCCGCTTTAGTTCGTACACCATGTTTTAGTGTGAATTCTATGCACGCCGTTATGCATGAAGCCCCAGGTCATGGCACTAATGTGACACAAGCAATACAAATTTAAAATCAGAAAACCCATTAATCATCTGCATCTCTCTTCCAGCTATTAGATTTTTTTTTCTTTTTTTTATAAACACTTCTCACTTTTACTCACGAAGCTCATAATGTGGGGTCATGGTGTTTCATCAATCTGCACACTATAAAAAATTGAGTCTAACAACACAAAGTATGAATTGGCCTTCATGAAATCCTTCAACTAGAAGGCAAAGTCTTACTCTAGCCAGAGCTAATAACTTTATGGGGAGGTAAGAGTCGTTACTTGATTTTGTTTTCAAATTTCAAAATGAAAGGGATGAAAAATTGTTAATAACACTACATAAAGATTTGTTCAAATTGAAAAATTCAAATTCACCTTTTACAACTTGGGAAAGCAATGTTCTATATGTTCTATGCTAGAGCAGCTATCATGTAGTACACGATGGAATACAACAAAAACTGGGGAAAATAAGCGAACCTTGAAAGGATCAATGGATACACAAAGGATGAACTCAAGTCTCCTTGCTCAACCGCACTTCAGCTCCACCACTCCCTCTCACTATGCTCTGGACATGAAACTCCACTCCTGTCTCTCCCACACTCAGAATCATTCTATTTCCAGGTGCCCCACTGCTCACATGGGGTCCAAAATAGCAGTTCTTCTCGCTTGCCACCCTTGAGCCAATTTGTGCTGCAATCAAAATTCCCAAATGCAAATGCAAAAATTCCCAAATGCACCAAGGGCAAATGATATTTGCAAAACAGCATATTAACATGAAAATTCACTTTCTCACGTCTTCCAACCCCCTATGCGAGCAGTCTGCACAACGCATCTGTGCCAGTCTCTTTCTGGTGAGGTCTGTCATCATTGCAATATTTTTAGCTTTGGCAAGTTTCTTTGGCTTACCATCATTTTAGAAGAGTTTTAGAAACTGACAGACTAATCCAGAAAAACATACAAGGAGGAACAAACAGAACTTCTAACAGTTATTAATAAAATATAACTCGTATTTGTAATTTTATCTTAGTGCTCATTAATATTAAACAACAGCAGAAAGCTACTGGTCTGGCCAGACATCAATGTTCACTAAACTTTCTTCCTTAAAAATTATCAGGAACAGACTGACCCATGAAACAAAACTGTGCTTAGAGTTACAAAAACTGAAATCTGACAAAAAGTTCCTCTGTGCCAACGAAGAGGTTCAAACAGGTTCAAACTTCACATTCAGTGCACTTACTTTTAATACTTCAATAACCCAGTTATTCACACAAACCTGGTTTCTAATATACTATGTAAACCCTTATTCTGGTTAGAGAAACTGGGTTTTCAGTATCTGAGAAACCAAGGTAACACAGATAGAAGTCTCCATGAGTAACCCAGCTATTTGGCCACTTAAACCCTTAACTGCCTTACAATTAATGATTTTGTAGCTTCTGTATATCTGTTGCACTCTGTTTACCCGTGCACGTTAGTGCCTGCGATATAAACCTCCTGAGGCAAATGTTTGGGCGATCACATTTTTCCTTCTCCTGATTAAAAAACACTGGCCTCAATATTTCAGAAATTGTGATCATCTCAATGTACATTGGTATACTCAGCACTACAATTTCAGGATCAGTAAGGTAACTAGTTAAAAGTAACACATTATTTTAAAAAGTAAATCACACTACTTATTTAAATAAAAAAACAGGTTTATTATTATCCTAGCAGCACTAGATGTGCAGCAAGAAACACACATACTGCAGTGTGATCAGGTGGTGCAGCAGTTGGTGTTCATATCACACATCATCAGTGGCTCAAGTCAAGGATTGAAAAAAGGGGATGAATGTTATGTACTTCTGAACACATGAAGGAACACATGAAGGAATAAACGTATTTTAAAAACATAAGAAATTATCACAAGCTTCATGTTTGCTTTTGGATTTTCAGTGGCTTGTTATAACATTGGTGCGTGTTGCCAAAGGTGAATTACAGAAACGTACTTGTGCATGTAAACAGGATTTTAAATATCCAGGATTCTGCCTTAACCAGGATACTCACCTTATCACACTTTTGTGTGTGCATGTAAACATACTCATTGACTTGGTAATATTTGTGGTTCATATTCCTGTTTTAACAGGAAGGAATAAGTAACTTGAGTTTATCTCTTTTTAATATGACTTATTATAGAACTACTTCATTTTTGTAAAATTGTGGAGATTTATTATTTTATTCCATATCACACCACACTACATGCATTGAAAATCATTAAAAAAGTATTTGGCATACATAAGAAAATTTGAAAAGAAATGCACTGACACGAAAAACACAGTTTTTAATAATCCCCAATATTATACAGTTTAAAGAAACGTCACCTTTTTGTGCAGAGTAAAGAGTTCAGTACTTAACAAAGACTGAATACATGGTGGCACTTTAAAACGTTTCAGAGAAAGAGAATTCCTGCTTTCTCTTTACAGTGATCTTTTCAGAATATTAGTTTTTACATTTTTTAAAGAAAAAAAAATCCAATTTTTTTTTTTTTTTACTTTTCTTTCATAGTGATGTACAATGTCATATGCCCTGGCCAAGACTACCATTAAGACTTAGTAAGATTAAGTAAACTGATATTGCTATAACATTGTTCTTGTAATGAACATGTAACTGATTTATTGAAAATCTGGTTGTTGTAACAATTACCTCATTGCAAAATTTTTATCATTTAGGCTTTATTACTTGGTTTTAGTCATTTTCATTTGTGTTAACACCTGCTCACAACTGTATGTGATATCAAATGATGACACTGTGCACTGCACTTTTGCAAAGCGTCAGAAATAAATCCTGAGTAATGGCCAGTCTATAAAAATCAAGTTAAGACTTTGTTAAACATATGTCAACTTCATAACTGCACTGTTTAGTTACTTTCAGTTGCAAGATGTTTGTTATTATTCACATTAACAACTGACAAAATTTGACAAAACATAAAAAAAGTCCTGAAAGTAAGATTCAAATTTACAATGATGGGAACCTAAGCTAAATATCCGGCAAAGTCCTCACTTCTGTGTGAACCTTGTTCCCTAAACTTGGGGAAATTAACGGGTTTTGCTTGTTGTAATTAACTCATATTACTGTTAAATTTAAAGAATAGAGAAAAAGAAAAATTAGTAGTGTTGCACCCAAAATTGAAATGAGCTCACCAGGAAAGCCATTACCTATGTTCTTCTTGTGAAACACAAACTTGCTGAAGGCACAGTCTGGATGTCACTGCCAAGTGAATTTTACTCCTTGTCTCACCATACACACGAGTCGACATATAGGAATAATGTGTTTTGGTAGTACCAGTACCAGAAAACCGTTCTACCTTAATTCTTTTACATTTGTAAACTAGGCTCTTACTGATATATGTAAAGCCAGAGTTACACCCAACAAAGTCCATAGCTCATAAACCTCCAATATTCTTTTAAAAACACATATGCAAGACAAAGGCAAGCAGGCAGCTAAAATGTACACTTATGGGACAAACCTTGATTTTTATTATATATTCGGATGATGCCACATAGCAACTGGTTAGTTACACCTGCCAACTGTAGCAACACCTTGTTAAGAAAACCTAATGATGGCAGTAATATCTGATATTTCTACAAGAAGCCAATCATATGTGAATTTCCCATTGGGATTAATAAAGTATCTATCTATCTATCATATTCAAGATACATGCATAGTTTACTGATCCCTGGAACAGGCAATTATTTTCTTCTCTTTTATTATCAGTTTATCCTTGATACACTTTTGTTCCTGCCTTGCACCTATGTCTGAGATGGTCTCCAACTGCCTTGCAACACTGACCTGGACAAGCGGAAAATGGGTGGATGTATAAAGCACTTTAGCATTTGGACAGCACTGTCACAAAGCTGTAGAAGCTCATCATAATTCATGTATATCTGTGCCTCCTGTCTCTTTGGGTTTTCCATTGATATCCCAACTCCCTAATCCCTAAAGATTTGAAATTGCATTATTGCAAACTATAAATTGTGCTGTTACGGCTAAGAATATACAGTGGGTACGGAAAGTATTCAGACCCTCTTCAATTTTTCACTCTGTCATATTGCAGCCATTTGCTAAAATCATTTAAATTAATTTTTCCCTCATTAATGTACACACAGCACCCCATATTGACAGACAAAAAAAAGAATTTTTGAAATTGTTGCAGATTTATTAAAAAAGAAAAACTGAAATATCACATGGTCCTAAGTATTCAGACCCTTTGCTCAGTATTTAGTAGAAGCACCCTTTTGAGCTAATACAGCCATGAGTCTTCTTGGGAAAGATGCAACAAGTTTTTCACACCTGGATTTGGGGATCCTCTGCCATTCCTCCTTGCAGATCCTCTCCAGTTCTGTCAGGTTGGATGGTAAACGTTGGTGGACAGCCATTTTTAGGTCTCTCCAGAGATGCTCAATTGGGTTTAAGTCAGGGCTCTGGCTGGGCCATTCAAGAACAGTCACAGAGTTGTTGTGAAGCCACTCCTTCGTTATTTTAGCTGTGTGCTTAGGGTCATTGTCTTGTTGGAAGGTTAAACCTTCGGCCCAGTCTGAGGTCCTTAGCACTCTGGAGAAGGTTTTTGTCCAGGATATCCCTGTACTTGGCCGCATTCATCTTTCCCTCGATTGCAACCAGTCGTCCTGTCCCTGCAGCTGAAAAACACCCCCACAGCATGATGCTGCCACCGCCATGCTTCACTGTGGGGACTGTACTGGACAAGTGATGGGCAGTGCCTGGTTGTCTCCACACATACCGCTTAGAATTAAGGCCAAAAAGTTCTATCTTGGTCTCATCAGACCAGAGAATCTTATTTCTCACCATCTCAGAGTCCTTCAGTTGTCTTTTAGCAAACTCCATGCGGGCTGCCATGTGTCTTGCACTAAGGTATGTACTATATATACTAAGGTCCTATGGTTGACAATGTATCAGAGCAAAATCCATGACACGAGGTCAAACGGATTGCCAGCAGAGCATAGAAACAGGATTGTGTCAAGGCAAAGATCTGGAGAAAACTACAAAAAAAAAATGGCAGCCCTGATGGTAAACATGAGCACAACTAACTTCATAATTCTTAAATAGAAGAATTTAGGAGCAACTTTTCTAGAACAGGTCACCCGGCCAAATTGAGCAATCATGGGGAAAAGGGTCACGTAAAAAGAAGTGACCCAGTACTTGATGATCACTCTGGCTAAGCTTCAGAAAACCTACATGGTGATCAGAAAAGCTTCCAGAAGAAGAACCACCACAGCCAACACTGCATGGATCTGGGCCTTGACAAAGTGGCCAGGCAGATGCCTCTCCCCAGAAAAAGATGCATGGAAGCCCACTTGGAGTTTGCAAAAAGGTACCTAAATGACACTAAATACTGTACAAAATAAGATATTCTGACCTGATGAAACTAAGATTAGTGTCATGACTGAAGGAAACCAGGCATTGCTCCTCATTTGCACAATACCATTTTAACTATGGCATCATCAAGCGGTGGGGTGGTTTTTCAGCATCTCTGGAAAGCTTAAAAAAATAGCTATCCACCAACATCTCTATCAAAATTGTCAGAGAAAGGTGCACGAAGCTTGTCACATCATAGCCAAGACAACCCCAGGCTTTAATCACTGCAGAAGGTGCTTCAACTAAGTACTGAGTAAGGGGTCTGAATACTTGTGTCAGTGTGACATTTTCAGTTTTTTATATTTAATGAACTAGTTAAAAATGTTATATAAAATCTTATTTCCACTTTTTCATTCAAGGTTATTGAGTATCAAATGATGTTTGCACAAAGCAGCAACATTGCTAAATTTTAAAAAAGTGAAGGAGTAGGAACACATTCTAAATCCATTGTCTCTCTTAATGTGTCCACTTATCGCTGTTAAATATTCCAAAGCAGGCAGCTCAAGTACCATACGAGATAATATTGGCAACTACTTTATAAAGAAAAAAACACATTTTTGTACATAAAATTATTACAATAACAGGCTACCAATTATTTTATTGCAAAACACACAGCCAGACATACAAGTTTAATTTGCAGATATTTTGTGTTTATCTTGTTTTCAATAGTGATTAAATCCTGACCCCACAGTATACTGTACATTTTCCTCATTGATTCAATAAATGATTTTTTGCTTTTAACTTATGTATACTTGTAAATCTGTTTACCACAAAGTCCTTGATAATAAGGGTGCCCTAATAGCTCACTAAAGTTAAACTTTGCTCCAGTCCTCCACAGGCAAATCATATTATCAAACATGAGAAATGCAAAAGCACAAGATCATATGGATATGTGAAAGGAAGTGCTTTTGAAAATTATAACTATGTTAGAGCAATAATATAGATCCACCATTAATTGTTCACAATCTGTGTGTTACAAACTGTAGCACCATTGTATATAAAATTATGCAATAACATTTTTCTAATTATTTGATGTTTAAAGTTTTTTTTTTTTTTACCCAGTGTTATGTTATCTTTCTCTGTACCTTTATTCCTATTGCACTCTCTTATTTGGGATTTGCTTTGTGCATAAGCAAAATGTATTATCTAATTTGGTGGACAACCTCATCATATACAGATGAATTTATTCTACTAGAGCTTTAGTCATTCTTCAGTTTCTGAA
This sequence comes from Erpetoichthys calabaricus, assembly GCF_900747795.2. Classification (NCBI taxonomy): domain Eukaryota; kingdom Metazoa; phylum Chordata; class Cladistia; order Polypteriformes; family Polypteridae; genus Erpetoichthys; species Erpetoichthys calabaricus. The sequence continues at coordinate 66,276,365 of NC_041410.2, read as the reverse complement.
ATTAGAAGAGCATGTATATATACTGAGAGGAGATAAATTGAGCAAATTTGCTGAAAATCATATTGCAAAGAAAAATGTACAGAAACTGGTTAAAGCACTCAACCCCAAAGGTTATTGTTTTTTTTTTGGCCTTTTTTAATCCTTTAATATTGCAGTTTACAGAATACAAAAAAATTAACAAATCCCAACTGCTGGGAAAGTGGACTGTATTTAAAATTTGGATAATTATAATAAATAATTTAACATCTGGATCAATTGTTTGTCGGGCAGATATTGTGATTGGAAATCCTGTACGTATAAGGAAAACCAGCTGTCAAAGTCCACGTTGTGGAAAAGGAGTGTCGGCCAGGAGGGGAAATTAACTTCTACTCTATAGTCCTTTCCCTCATCAACCTTCTCAGTAAACAAAAACCGAGAGGTTCGTAGTACCAACGTATTTTTAGATATTGTTGAAAAATGCATATAATTGGGATTTAACCTTTTAAGATCTCGAATTGCAAACTTACTGTAAAAAAAACAGACATCTTTCTTCCCTAAACAACCCTCGCCAACAGTTGCAATATCCACCTTTTTTACAATATGTATTGGTATCTTATCTATTCACTTCCCCTCTCTCCTCCTAGAAATCGGCCCTATTGACCTCACAAATCCTTAAGTACAAACTAACTATTGTAATACTTTTTCAACTCTTATTTTACCTTGTTCTTTACAGCTTGTGAACTTCATACTTTTTAGCCGCTTACTGTATTTAGTATAATTTGCACTACAACTTATTCTGACGTCCGCAAAAGAACATCGTTTACGTCTTCCGACTTTTTACACTTTTCTCTCTCTTAACTGAAAACGCCAAGTTGCACTTCTGGATTCGTGCGATGCCAGTGTTGCACCGTCTCATCTCAAAGTATTGTAAGCCGAGAAGGGCTCAAATATCAACACGATACCCAGACACCCGTTCAAGTGCGGCCATAAACTTCGGGGTTATAGCTTGTGATGTCACCAACACACACAGTTCACGTAGTTTATTGGTTGAGGTTAAAAAAGGGAGGTCGCCTTTGGTTAGCATGAAAAGCAATTGGAAGGTCTGCTAATTTTCACGAGAATAAAAGTACACGCATTACGCACGCAGACCATCACTCCGCAAAATGCCATGTCGTACTTTTGGTAAAACTAATCAGGGGTGGGATCGGGGATTGTTTATAACGGGAGATATCTAAAAACAGCTCTGAATTTTTCACCTTAAAATACCGCTTATTAACTCCACGTGAAATATCCCACACCTCATCTGCAAATTCAACATAATTCTGAAAATGCTATGCAGTTTGCGACCTCGGTTCAATTATCTTTCTACAACATGCTACAAATTGAGCCTCTTTTCGAAGCATGCGAATTAACAAGCGCAAGAATAACAGCGCTTTTAATCTTCGACACTTGAACCAACAAATCATCAAGAGCAGCTGCGCGTACGTAATTCAGGAAAAGTTGGTGACGTCAGCAAGGAGGCGGCACATAGACTGCTGGAGTAATACAATAGGTCGTACAGTTGCTAAGTGAGGAGCCTGTCCAATCAACGTTCACGAAAACGCGCAATGACCTTTGAACTATACACTCCCGTAGCTTCCTGTAGTTCCATATACACAGTGTAATGCAGCATGTCTGCCTAGCTATGCGGCACAAAGCAAGAGCCATTTTGTGACTTTGAAGTGGACCTGCAGCCATTTGAAATAAAGAAACAAACGTTATACATAAATATATAAGTAATGCACTATTCCCTTTACAGAAAAAAATACGTCAACATGTTAAAATTAAGGGGTACAAACGGATTTCCTTATGTGGCCATCTTAATTACGAGGTATAAAAATCTGCCTTTATTGTATTTTTTCTCCACTATGAGCCTTTCATAAAATGGCTGCCACAATCTAACGGGACTCGTATTAACCTCCTATCCAAATATCTCTACAAACAAAATAAATTACCCAAGTACCTCGGTGCCATGATAATCTATCAACAAAGACTCATTTCTGTGAAAAACTATTAACTAGTAGTAAATGTAATATTCTGCAGTATAACCTCTTGAACATGTGTTATATTTTAACATGATCGTCGGATGTGTAGCTAAATTATAATTCAACTGTCTATGAAGCCTATATCACCTCATTAAATACATATTATCCAACAATGGTAAAGGCAATCAACTGCAGCGTTAACAACCTCACTAAAAACAATGCTTATTAATGTTGTGCTCTTTTTGAACAGGCATGTTTTATAAATTTGCCTTAAATCTAAGAGTTAAATGCAGCAAAGCAAGCAATTCTAAAGAATGGGAATCAAGATCATAACTGGAAGCACAAGTTAAATACATTTTTCCCCCAATTTCTATGCTTAATTCTAAAGTAACACAGTATACACATTATTTCATAAAGGAGAACAAAACTTAATTATCTAGAGAATGAAAAAACGACAATTCAGTGTGGTTGATGGGATTCCCTGGTCAATAATTCACTACGACATACTTGTAGCAGTTATCTAAACATTATTAACACTCTTGCTTTTTAAACCTTTATATATTTTTAAAACTGCCAAGAAAACCAAATGCAGAACCTCTCTTACAAGCCAAATACCACATATTGCCGTAAATGTTTGTAAATAAATTCTATACAAACGTCTGCTTTTACCTGGTCCTTAGACAGTACTGTGAGTTTCAAGTCATGTCAATCATGTGTGTAAATGTGTTCACTCAAAAAAGTGTTGTTTCATATTCACCCAGATAAAGGTTTCAGCAGAAAGTTTTAAGTAAATGACACAAGTAAAATGAAAGCCCAAGATATTACGTTTTGCACAATTTACACAAAACATAACATTCATAAATTATGGACGAACTGGAAACAAACACTGTAATACAAGTATATGTATGTTACAAGTATTGTCATTCAGTATTGACAGCATTATCATTTAGATAAAAAGTCGACATTTATAAAAAAAAAAAAAAGCAATTTTAAAAGTTGTGGAAAACTAACCTTAAATAAAGGTGCATCACATTAAACCCTATGCCTATAACAAATAAATTCCTACGTATTTAATTCACTTAGTTGAACGCAGTTGAATGCAATTGTCATTTATTTAATAAGGCCCATTTATTAATATGAAAATATGTCTTATAAAAAAATAACCTGCCCAGAAGTTTCATCTTTTAAAATTGTAGTGGGGAAAAGTTTCATCTTTTCCCACCCTCTAAGAAACAGTTCATTCATAAATCCATTAAAAGCAAAATTTTACTAAAACTATTACTTATTTCCAGATGTTAAGTCTATACATAAACTAAGCAAAATATTAAGCAATATTTTAATATGCATAAGCCTAAAATTCCAAATTAAAGTTATTCACATTAAAAATAGTAAAACAGAAAATTGAATAAAAAACAATACCTTGTAAAATAATGGGTATGGTGAGCCGTGGATATGTAGTTACTCATCCTTCAATAGTTTGAAACTTTGAACAGTAATTTTTTTTTTTTTTTTTTTTTATAGTTGTTCAACATTCAAAATGTAAAATTTAAAATTCTTTAAATCATTAATGCCATTAAAATGTAAAATGAAATGATACTGTATTAAAACTTTGCCATCAACAGTTGACAACTATATCTCCTTATTAAAAAGTATTCATATTTGGGGTTGGGGGAAAAAAAACCTGACCCCATGTGGATAAAGCCCTAATAAATACATTTAAAAAGCAAATCTGCATTGTATGTCAAAAAATGGTGCAATGCAGCAATAGCTTAATCGTCAAGGTCATTTTAGGTTGACATGAATTGGGAGAAAGAACTGCAAAAATGTTACAATATTCTATGTAAAACCAGAGTTGTCAAAATATTCTGGTCTAATGTTTTAAATGGGCCCAGATGTCTCGTCTTAAGTTTCAGAAATTGCTAGCAAACCGTGGGTGTGGCAGTGAAGAAATCTCAAGGTCATTTTAAAATACAAACAAAATCTGACCAAAACAAAAAGATATTTTATTACAGGTGAGCATCACTGCACGAGTAGACAAATCACCAGCATAGGTAACAAGAAAGTGAGAAAAGTTGAAGATCATACCTGGACCCATTACTTTGTGTGGAGCCATCGTCCTTTTGTTTTTCACCCGTATTCTTCATCATCTTTTATAACTTAAAAATGTATATTCGACGATCCGAATTGGCTGGTATTTACTATCAGAGGTTGTGCAGCAAAAGGGTAAAGGTAAGGTCTTCTTTAAGTTGCATTTGCTCGAAGAACAGAAGGGAGCCTTGACAACACGGACATTTGCAGAACACAAAAACAAAGCATTTCCCTCAAAAAAAAAAAAAAAAAAAAAAACCAAAATAAAATAAAGCTTAAAAAATGTGAGCTCAAGATTTTTTTGGAACTTGATAACCTCTTCGGCCTCACAGCCTTGTTTACATACGATAACAAAAGCTTTAAAAAGCGACGTAATACAGGCTATTAAAACTGCGTCATCGACGAACAATATAGAAAAAATAAAAAAAAAAACAAAAATTAAAACTACAAAAATATTCTCGTTTTATAAAGAAAAAAAACTAAGTCCACACACTGGAGCGAACGTGTTGAGTATACAGACGAGCACTACTCTCCGCATTAAAAAAAAATATACATAAAATATAACATTTCGATTTATTTACAAACATTAACAACTTAATTTTAATAAATCGTTCCATAAAACAAAAAGCGAATCGATATTTTTACTGTCCGTGCCAGACAGTGCCTTCAGTCGAGCGCTTCAACATGGAGGAGCGCCATGGCCGCCGCTGAAGCCGTCGCCAGCGCCGAGCAGGCAAACAACGGAGCCGCACACGCGTTCAAGTCGCCCCGATCGCGCTCGCGGGCCGAACTCGCCGAAATCGGACAGGCCAGTCCCGAGGGTCTTAAAGGTTCCCCGAAGAGATGTAAAGAGGTCTGGGCCACCCAAACTTGAGCAAAGTTTTCAACCCCCCTAAAAAAGTAAGGGTGGGAGGAGGAGTAAAAGGAAGCAGCTCAGCGAGTGTCTCTTCTCCAAGGCACGGCCGCCATCTAGAGCTCCTTCCCAGCTCTGAGAGCTCTGCCTTTGATTGACGCTCTTTCCATATACCCCAGGACTCAGGTGATGTACCAAAGACCCACCCCCTTTCATTTTCAAAATCAGTAATTACCCGCTTAAATGGTGGGGGGCAAGCTGCCCACTGTCACCCTTGTCATGTACTCTGGGTCCCAACACCATCACTGACCTGAACTCATGTGAGAAGGGATGGCATAAAGCACATATTTATTTTGTTAATTTCTGGGTAGGAAATTATGTTCCTGGAGCTTCTTCCACTTCCTGCTCAGACAGGAAATGAGCTTTGTGGAGCCATTTTATAACACAACCATAAAGACTGTACTGGACACCATGACAGATCAAAACTTAACTCTTTGATGGCTTCCTTTGTGTTTCACTACTGAAATATTTGGGGAAAACCAGATGAAGCCATGATCTAGGGATGTTACTGTGCATTCTAAGAAGCCAGCATAGTCAACAGGTCAAGCTCTCCCCAATTATGAAGGTCATAGGTGTTCATGATTTCTGTGGTGAAATTTATAAATTGTTTGACAAGCAGGATTTATGCCAACCCATTTCCAGACATGTCAATTCTTTTTAATGAAAAGTGAATCACAAAGATTCTCTGGAATAAAACACTATTACCCAGAATTCCATTAAAGATGTGTATTAACACATATACACACCCTAACTGGTCAAGGCAAAAGTTGACATTTCTGATAGCCTACAATTTCATCACCATAAATGGTTTAGGATAATTCCATTGAACCCACAAAGTCAAATGGTGACTTAGTCATGCAAATACAGAATGTAGAAAACGTCAACAATGAGCAAGAGAAACAGAAGATCCCAATGGATGACAACTATGGCTGGGGCAAAAAGTACTTCATTGGGAGTGTTTGGAACAAATTGGCCATTCACAGAATGAAAAGGACGAAAAAAAAGCAATATTCCAGAAAGTCAAAACTTAGGATACAGATGTAAATGTTCACCAGTAAAATAAGCCTGTTAAGAAAAAAAAAATGAAGCCTCTCCAACCCTTGTGGGAAGGCAACATGATTACCCACTTCCAAGTAAAATCGCCATTATGAATTGAGTAAAAACCATCACAAGCACTCCAAACACACTTGGATTCAGACACTCTGGTATTTGCCAGAAACATTCCTCTAAAAACTACCCCAGTTTCCTCAGACACCACAGTATTAAAAACTTAAAATGATTGTAAACAAAAAAAAAAAAAAAAGCAAGACAAACAGCAGCGGACAGTGAAACCCTTTATTCAAGATCCTTTAAAGCAATGGAGCCATCCAACTTTACACATTACAGAAGTTTCAAACATTCAACACTGCATTTGGTTATCAAAACATTGAATTATACACAAAGGTTACACAACTTTAAAAAAGTTAGGGTTTGTGAAAATCAACTCAAAAGTCCAAATACTGTTGCAGCTGATCAAAGAGCATCCAATTGAAATCACAGCCAGGCTTGTCCTAAGAATCAGCAGTCCCAGAGAACAGATAAAGTAGATGCCATCTTGAAGAAACATCTGATGTCTGTCTCCACTTGACCCTCTCCTCAGCAGTATGGAGTCTTAACAAAAAAAATTAAAAAAAGTTGGTACATAGCCAATGTCTTTGGTGGAAACAGCTTACCTGTGTATCACCATTTCTAAATATGTCTCTTAGCAGATACAAAAGGGATAATGAAACACCAACATAAAAATAATTCCAAAGATGCTCCATAATTAAACTATAGATTCTATTAAAAACTTAAATTTGAGATAATGCATTTTGGTAAACCAGATTCTCAATTTAGTCATATCACTAAATAAAACCAAAAAGAGCCAATTCGACAGATTAACCAAATTCTCCCAAGCCTACCTGACCTGAGCTGTTAAGGGGGTGGGAAATACAAGAAAAGCCAAGGTTATGTACACCTTTCAAAATCATGCTCCAAGCAAGCAATCCAACTAAGCAAAAACAACTTTCACCTCTTTACTGTTAATCATATTGCAATCCCCACAATAAATGCAAATTTATTTGATCTTATTCAATACAGCTGAGAAAGAAATGTTTTATATTATATAGACTATGCATAAACACCTATAAAATGGTGGTCTATATTTAAAATACTGCAAATTTTAATGCATCAATTTCCAGATTATTCACTGTAAATGTGGCTAACACTGCAGGTATACTGCCAAGCAATGATGAAATAATTTCTATACTGCACCAGAACTAACCAAGATTCTTGACAATCAAGATTTCAAATTCAACAAAAACAATAGATCAGGAAGCAGATTACCCCAAAAATCTTTATACACACATATACATACATACACCTGTCAAGATAAAAAATTCTTTGGCTTCCAGTATTGTAATGTTAAAACAATAACACTTGCTGCCATTTAGCTGCTTACACACTACCATGTATATATAAACTCAATAGCAAGCAAGTGCATCGCAAGACAACGCAATAGTATACAATGATTTGTCAACAGGTTCTCTACTTTAAACAATTCAGTTATGTGGAATAAAACACTTGTTGAAACTGTCAAAATGCACCAAACAAAATATGGAATCTCATTGCTCAAACAGCCATTCAACTTTCAAACTACACATGCAACTATAAATGTTTTAACTACAAACTACTTCATTAGAAATGACCAAAATTGTGTGTGCACAAGATACCTGACAGCATGCTGTGCAAACTGAGCCACAGGAGGTCACACCATCTTACAGTAGCATCAAGGCAGTATAATTAAGAAACATTAAGGGCATCTGAAATCTAAAAACATGGCGCCTCATTAGTTTAAACACAGCAAGCACATACAGCCTGAAGTGTCATGTTCTGTAGTTATACAGAATTTAACTTGGACGGATACAACCTTGGCAAAGACACTGGAGTTTGCACATCCCCACCATATATGTTTTCCTCTATTCAAAGCAGTCTTCCTTCCACATTTCAAAGATGCACATAAAGGAACTGGTGATTTTAAACTGATCTAATACGAGTGTATAGGCTATCAAGTCAGTTTGGCCTATAATGGATCAGCATCCCATTTATGTTGGATTACTGTATTCCACAGAATTCTACAGAGAAAAGCTCAGACTTCCAATGCCCTTAAATAGATTAAACAGGATGGAATAAACACTACAAATAAACAGACCAACACACTATATGGGAAACTGAGTAAACAGAAGAATATGTTGTTGTTCAGAATACAGAGGTGTTAAGACTGAATGACTTGTATCAATCAACATTTGTAAAGAAAAAAAAAAAACCCTAAATGCAAAGGTAAAAAAAAAAAAAACCCTAAATGCAAAGGTAAAAAACCCACAATAATCCACGGTCCCAATAGTAGACTGAATGTGCAATTCCTATTTAAAATTCTTTACTAACACCAAGTAGTTGACTTCATCAAGTTATGTGGTCCTATAAACATAGGACTTAAAATTATGCAGAGATAGGACAGAAGTATTAGAAGCTACAGACACCAAGGCAAGGAGCAGACCGAGTTTGTACTTTTTAAACCAAACATGATATCTACCAACCTCCATGTGCAAATGACAACAGTCTACAAGTTAATGTGCTAAACATATCATCTTACATGTATTAGTAAGAAAAATGTTTAACAGATGCCAGTTGTAAAGTTACTATTCATATAGAGGGCTAAAGAAGGAATGTAGTTTTTCCTTTGTTAATGTAAAAGATGGGGACAAAAACTAAGGGCAGAAAACTGAAGGGAGCAAAATGCTACCATATCTGGGCAAAGTGGTTCGAAGTATTTTCTTCAAACAGTGAATTTGAATGTGGTTACAGGGTCTTAAAATGGGAACAGAATACTGCTCACTGCAAATTTGTTTTACTGTCAGTGAACCTGGCGAAGTGTCACATTAGACTGTAGCCTGTATTAGGACAAACAGCCTTTCAAACAAGTCAAATTATGTGACAAAGGTCGGATAATCATAGCAACCCCAAAATCCAGAGGTAATTCTTTATATTCAATTATGAGCATTGTAGACTTTTCAAATGGATTACAGATCTTTGTCTACAACACAAGTATTTCCACAAAAATACAATCAAAATGATTAGTGTCCAAATGTGGACCCAAAAAAAAAAAAAAAAAAAATCACTTGGTATAGCACTGTGCACAAAGTGCATCATAAACAAAAGGATAAAAAAAATGCACATCAGTTTGGAATGCTGACATCTCAATATTTCCCAAGTACATACTTGCTCCCATATCTATATAAACACTATAAAGAAAAACCAATGTACAGCATTCATTACACAAAAAGGGGAAAGAAGTTAAATCTATTAAAACTGCAAAATTTGACTGCCAATTTACCCCATGGAACGAAGGTAAAGATATTTCAAGACTATTCTAAAACTATCACGAAAATTACTTCTTATGGGCAGATTAATGGTCAAGTCTTACCATTATATATAAAAAAAAAAGTATGCGACACCAAGTGCAATCTTCTACTGGTGTACAATAAAGTATTCCAACTTGACTGTAAAAAAGTGTGGTCATTAAATTGTACTTCCTTCTCTTTCCCCATTGGAGTAAAGCATTTATCACTGGATCATGTGATTTTTCAGATCACAATCCCTAACTAAAATACAAGCTGTGAATAATTTAAGATTATCTATATGGTGTGTGTGTATATTTATTATATACATACCATATTTTTTTGAGAGAGAGAGAATATGATGCGTGTGTGTATAATATACAAAACAAACAAACACTCTTGCTAATGAAACACAATGACATTTGAAATATCTTGAAGAAGACAACTACAATGTAACCTAATGTGTATCTGGAATATATGGTATGTATGTATCTACTAATCCCATTTCTTGTAAGTAAAATGACTTGTTTTCACAACGAGATTCCAGAAAGTGGAACAAAAGACTAAATCAAAAAAAAAAGTACTTACCAAGTAGTCTTGAGGAGGCAGCAACGCATTCGACTCCAGAAGAAAACCTTTTACAACCTGTAAAAGCACAACTCTTATTACAAGAGCTACCAATGCAACTTTAGAAAGTAAACTGTACAATATACAATAAGCTCTCTCAATTCACAAGAAATATTACAGTAATCCCACTTTGTACGATCTTACAAACCACTGAAAATGCAATTCACATTCATGACAAGTCTTTTTTTGAACTGCACATTGTTCAGAGTGTGAATAACTCTCACAACTTAAGCACTTTGGCATTTCATATAAATGTTACGGATCAATGGAAACCTACACTATAAATACTTTAATTTTAACAAGATAACACACCCAGAAGTGTATGTAGGTAGCTTCGTATTAGCTGCAAACTGAATACATGATTAATAACGCTAATCCCCAAGACCATTGACTGACACTTTACTTGGGGGTGGACTCGCATGACTTGGAAACACTTTACACCAAAAGCAGGGGATCACTTCACAAGGCATAAACTAAGTGGGATCAAAACAGTGGACAGTTTCCATAGTAACTCCTGCTAGTACATGCCCCCATAAAGACAGTGAAACAGTTTGTGTGAAGTCTCTGCAACATAATTGTGTTTTACTGTTGGAAGATGTGTCCATAAAAAGGTAAAGTCCTTGTATTGCTGGAATTTTGCAATTCAAAAGGACCATATTATTTGACTCGTTTTCTACATAAAAACCCTTAAAACTGAAAATACGCCAGATATCCAAAAAAATAAATAAATAAAACTCCCTACACCACCTGTAAACTGATATATAGACATTTACCAATTTAAAAAAAAAAAAAAAACCCAAAGCTCTCTGGAGCAACAAAAACCCTACAAGAAATGTAAAACGTTCATTCAACAAGATGAAAACTGAAAACCTACAATTTAACATCACACACAACAAAAATGAGACAACACATACCTAAAATGGCTGCTACTTTATTTACTGACATGGAAATATTTTCTTGTGATTTATGTACCAAGATCCGTCTAACAGTGTAGTGTTCCTATAGAACTTGAATGACACTAACCGAACCTGGTCTAAAAATTCTACATCACCTCCTGCTGGTCACTCGCAAAAAATAACATTAGCTTTTACTTGTCTAAACTAGGACCACCATTTTAAAACCCGCATCTCACGTCGCTCTGTCAAGTTCATGGCGGACCTTAATTTAAAAAAAAAAAAAAAAAAAACTCTTTGAAAACAATACTCTAAAAAGGTGCAACTTTTACAGTATTTTCTAAAAAAAAATAAATAATAATAATTACCTTAAGAAAAAAAGGACATGGCTCCACGCAATGTCTAATTTCCCTAGAAGTAAAGGAAAAAAACATTACTTGCAAATAATTTCAAAGTATAGAACAATTTAACATACACAGGATGAATGTAATTATGGATGACAACGAAATAAAATTCAGTTCAGTATTTAACAAAAATTGCCATCAGTTGTCTAAATTATATAAAATGCGGACCAAAGTTTCTTACACGACAAATTGGATGGTTTGAATCTCACCAAGATAAAATCCATTACCAACCCCAAAAAGTTTAACCTGTCTGTCGAAATGTGAAACCCAACACAAAAAAGCATGCGAACGGTTCTCTTCAAAAATTGTAATCAAAAATCATACCAATTATTTCTCTGAAATGTGCATTGTAGTCAATTGAAATCGATGCGAAAACAAAACCCAGAAAGAAAACGATACTATTAATTCGTTCAAAAGTCTGAAAGTGGTTCATCTACGTGTATGAATAACCACTCCAGTCTTAATAAAACAGCAGTACTACACATCAGAAATACAACTTTTAAAACTGCCGTCCGAGAACAGTCATGGAGTTGGCTAGAAAGGGTTACACCAAGTGCCGCCAACAATTAAGTGATGGTACAGATCAAAATAAATAAATGCCACTGAAAAAATAAAACTGCGGAAATATACTAGCATTACGCCATCTGCATAAAGAGTTAAAAAGCCAACACCCATGTTTTGCTAGGACAAGGAGCTCTTTTCGCCTAAAAATATTCTGCGAAGACGAAATAAAAATTAAAATGATTCATATAGCCTTCACCGAAAATAAATCGCAATAAAAGCCAAATGGGTATGACACCAATGGAAAACTATAGTATATTTTATAAGAACGAAGAGATTACAAAGTTAGAGGTTGTTCTATGAAACAAAATACTGCAGACCCGACATTTTATAGTAAACTTGGCGCTGCGTCCGTTTTACAGAAATAAAAATGTGACGCAAAAAATCAATTTACCTTCCCGATATCACCGTCTTTATTCCCAATCATATATCAAATAATTTTCTCTTATACGATGTCGTTTCTGTCACTTTTTCCATACTGGAATCTTATTAGAGGAACTTTAAACTCGACAAGGACGTTACAGTTCTCAAGGACAACGCAAATTAAAAATGCGCAATGGCTGCGTTTTCCCTACCAGAAAAGTCCAATTTCTGGCAACACTTTTTTAAAAACACCCGCTTTTTTTGGTTGTAGAAATAAAAATTCTGCTGGAAGTTCTGAAATGAACACGATTAAAAACACACATGCACGCCGCTATCCCCAGTGTATCCACCTCATCCGCCTGCAAGCCCCCGTCATGGCCATGTTTAAAACGAAGACTCCATAACCTTCTCTTTCCCTCCATATTGTCACATCTCAAACACACTCCTTCACCGGCATGTCTGCGTCAGAAACCGTACATAAACAACGATAAAATACGCTCGAAACCAGCCTTACCCAACAAAGGCTCAAGCGCTTGTATTTCATCAACCTTCATCTACTCTTTGTCTCGACATGCCTCCACCACCGTTTGTCTCCCGAACGCTTCTTCGCTTCCCTGCCATCTTGTGCTATGGGCGTGTGTATAACACACTATATTAAGGTCCATCCTCCTCACTCGCAGTCTTGTTTCTCTGCCGAACATGGGCTGCCCTTCTCTTTAATGTATCATCGAACACAACTTCCTCTAAAGGGCGCAAAGAACGCTGGGTAGGATAAGCGTCGCTCCCCTCCTTCTCTTGGTTTATTGGCTGATGTGACACGCACGTCATAGCGATTCTCTGCTTTCCTGCCCTCGTTTTGCATTTCAGAGCAAGTTAGTATATACCAAAGTATATAATTCAGAATTGTACATTTTATCTTTTCAGTTGTTGGTTTTACTCGTCTCCACTTTATTGCACATGTTTAACGCACATCTTTCCTTCCTAAGTGTTGAAGAGCGTGATTTTAGCTGTGTCGCTACAACATTGGCAACAAAGTAGGAAACAGCCCTGGGTGGGGTGCCAGTCCGTCACATACAGAAGCTTATGGAGGCAGTTCATATTGCCTAGCATATCCTACTAAAATCCGATGCAGGCATGGTACAGTATTTTCAGGAACTTTATACATTAAATTGTATTTATTTTTTAATTGTGATATACGTTCTTGTGTGCTTAACTCCCACATCCCAGAGATTTGAATGCCTTCGTTGGTGAGAGTTAACTGAGTGTGCAAAGGGGTGTGTACGTGTGCATAGCCTATGAACTGGTGTTCCATTTGGGGTTGTTTCTTGCACTCAAGTTCAACAGATGTTTATTGTATATTGTTTATTTTATCATTTCACTTATTTTTAAGAACCTGATAGCTAAGCTGTTGAGATATATGGGGAATCCCTAAACTAGTACAAACATGCAATTATTTACTATTCACTTTTGAAGCTTCTACATCCAGCACAGGGTGACAGGGAAATAAAACCTTGACAGGTAAAAGTGCAAACCAAGAACAAGCTAGAAATATTACATTTGTTCATTGATAGGTAGGCCAATATTTGTTCACAACAGACCCTTGCATCCAGTCAAACTAAGATCATGTCTTTAACTAATCTCAGAACATAATGCCATCCTACAAATCATAATGACTTGTCTAATTAACTAATTTAATCCATCCATCCATCCATTTTCCAACCCGCTGAATCCGAACACAGGGTCACGGGGGTCTGCTGGAGCCAATCCCATCCAACACAGGGCACAAGGCAGGAACCAATCCCGGGCAGGGTGCCAACCCACCGCAGGACACACACAAACACACCCACACACCAAGCACACACTAGGGCCAATTTAGAATCGCCAGTCCACCTAACCTGCATGTCTTTGGACTGTAGGAGGAAACCCACGCAGACACGGGGAGAACATGCAAACTCCACGCAGGGAGGACCCGGGAAGCGAACTCAGGTCCCCAGATCTCCCAACTGCGAGGCAGCAGCGCTACCCACTGCGCCACTGTGCCACCCCCTAACTAATTTAATAATTTTTCAAATTAGTTTAATCTATTAATAGATTATGGGGATCTGGAGAACAGGAAAGCAGTACTATGTAACAAAATGGTGCTGAATACTGAGAAAAGCGCTATATAAATGTAATGAATTATTATTATTATTTCTGAACTGTATATTCGTCTGTTGTAGAGCATACTCATGCACAACACATTCACTAATCTAAATGTCTTTGGGGTGTAGGAGGAGAATTAATTAAATTCACATAGGCACTGGCAGAACAGGGCACTGAGGCACAAACCTCTGGCACCAACAAATGTTGATAAATTGATTAATCAAAGTACCTCTGCCATCATTTTAGCAATAAATGACTTTTTTCTGCTTTTCATTTTCAAAGTTTCAGTTTCTTGTTATTATGTCTCTCTTATCATTCCAGCTATATAGTTTAAAAATAACAAGAAGGAAAATAAACCCCCAATTAAAAGGACAACATATGTTATGAAGACATTAAAAGATCATTTCTTACTTTCTCGTAAATGAAGTATAGGGAAAGTATTGGAATCCTCCAAAAATTCATTTTCAAGACTTTGATGAATCTCCACGTTTTAGATATCCCTGAGTCTGAAAATACCATTTTTGGAATTATGTCTATGTATCTGTCTGTCTGTGTGTGTGTGTGGGGGGGGGGGGGGTGTAAACACAATAACTTGAGTACGCTTTCACTTAGGTTGACCAAATTTTGCATGCAAGTATTACGTATAAAACATAGATTTCTAGCAACTTTTGGGCTATTTACATTAACCAGAAGTGATACTTTACCTTTTATTCATGCAGCTGCAGAGTCCGATTTAGTTAACTTTACTTTTATAATAATTGTTCAATATATTATTAATTTGATTTGATTTGTTGTTGATTGTTTTTTAATGTACATAATATACAAGTATAATCATTGTCATATCTGAGTATACAAGAAAGTCTAGGGGTGACCACTCCTGTTTTTTTTTTATCACATATTTACTCATTAACAAGTGGCTATTTCAGTATTTTGAAAGAAACAGGTAGACTCAGAGAAAAAATATGTTTCTGTGAATAAATCAAACAAACATCTACCAAATTCTTTAAAAATTCAAAACAAACTGATAATGGACTAATATATTTTTAATCAAACAACAGTATGGTTAATTAAGCAAATACAATTACAGGCAGTGACTGGCACTTGATACATATATTGTTTCAGATGTCAGACTTCAGCTATAAATGATAAAGTTGAGTTTGGGAACCATAAGTCTGTAGTTTATAGTCACACTAATGTCTGTGTTGCCTAACTGACTGTAATGTATTTTTGTGCTTGTCTCACTCTTCTATACAGGCATCACTTCAAATTTTGCCTGTTCACCTTCCACCTTCTGACGATGAGATAAAGCCTCTCTGAAACTACTGTACAGTAATTAACACTTTACTGTGTCAGCTTGTTTTCATTATAATTGTATTTTCACCACAGAGTCTGCATTACTCAGTTATAAATTTAGAAAATAATCTTCAATTTCCTTGAAAAACAATGTTGTCTTAAGAATTTAGAATGTTTTATATCAGACACTACAAACACTCCTAAGAATTACCTTAATGTTAGTTACAGCTTAGTGCTGCTACTTGACTAAAACAAAAAAATAAAATGTAAAGATGGTTTATGATTTGCAACATTAAGTTTATTGCAACCTTTCCTTTAAACTATGGGATATTTCTTATATAAATACTAAGAACACCACACATCCATTTTCAAACCCACTTAATCCGTTTAAGTGGTAAGGGGCGAGCCAGTTGAGAGTTAAGGGGTCATGTGCCTATTCTGACCACATCAGGTGCAAGGCAGGAACCATCCCTGGACAGGGGGCAAGTTTGTCACAGGTCACACACCTGCATAGCCTAACACGGAGACAATTTAGAGTTACTCATTACCGTAATACTATTTGAGATTGGGTAGGCACCTAACAATGCAGACATGGGAAGAAGAGGCTGGAATTTACATTCAGTACTCTATAGAGATGTAGAGAGAATATTGTTTTCTTTCTTTCTCCTATTAGAAGATCATATGCTGTAAATATAATCATAAAAACAGTGCCCACATTCTCCTGGTATTGATAACTAACTAACTCATTAGGCTTAATCCTGTATCTTCTCACATGGCAGCCTTTCACGTCCACTAAGATGTTCATTCTTATTAACCTCCTTCAGTTTGATACCTTGGTTCCTTTAATATTTTTCTGTATTATCTGTTTACTCCATTTCAGTCACACATCAGATGAAGGCTCAACATCTGAAATGCTGTGTGTTTCTTATAATTAACTTTATATTGGTAGACCATAATGGGAACTACACCAATGCTTTGCAACATGTACGGAGATGGATTGCAGAGGAAAAACTTGATAAAAGTCTCATATAGCCAGGGCCTCTATGAACGGTACATCATTTTTGGGAACAACAGTTGTGTTAATGTCTACAATATTTGGATATAGAAACCAAAAGAACCATGTTGTACTAAAGGACAAGATTTTTCAAATGGCACTCCAAAACATCAGTGGATTTTACATGTGTAGTGCTTGTAGTAATTTTCACCAAATATTAATGTTTGTTGCCTTTAAAAAAAAATTGACAGCAGAATGATACATCAAATATGTCCTGACAACTGTTGTATGAATTTTGTTTGACAGGCCTGCTTGGGGAGTGGGCATATTTTTAAATAGACTAATGCCTAAGGACACACAACTCTTGGGAGAAATTGTGTGATGTCTGCCTCCTTATCTGTCCAGTTCTGTTCCTAGTTCTTTATTAGAAAATGTGGGAGACATTTTAGGACACCACTTTCCATGGAACATTGACTATTTTGGAGGCCAGTGCTTAAAGCTTTCTTGCTGGCCCCACAAGCCTACATTTGTCACCCATTTGTCATGCTGCATAGACATCTCCGTTATTAAACCTGGGGCCTATATGTGACAACATTAATGCATGGTTCCATTCTGGACCAATAACAACAAATTATTCATGTACTTCAGCTTTGAAATACTTGCTTCTAGATGCAACTTTTTTTTGTTGAGGTATGCATTTGAATATACACTAGATAGACAAGTTGGACGGCTGAGAGACAAAGTCAGAAAGGCGAGATTGTGTTGGTTTGGACATGTGCAGAGGAGAGATGCTGAGTATATTGGGAGAAGGATGTTAAGGATAGAACTGCCAGGTAAGAGGAAAAGAGGAAGGCCTAAGAGGAGGTTTATGGATGTGGTGATAGAGGACATGCAGGTGATGGGTGTAACAGAACAAGATGCAGAGGACAGAAAGATATGGAAAAAAGATCTGCTGTGGCAACCCCTAATGGGAGCAGCCGAAAGAAGATAGATAGATAGATAGATAGATAGATAGATAGATAGATAGATAGATAGATAGATAGATAGATAGATAGATAGATAGATAGATAGATAGATAGATAGATCTCCTTACTTGACATGCTACAACTGATCTTTCTTAGTTGTTGTTCTCAAACCAAATGAGATTTCCCTGATTGTCTGAACTGCTTCCAATCTACTGGTTTTCAGGCACCTCTTCAAGGCATATCTCTTTACAAAGCATCTTGCGACTTCTTAGATATTTTGGAAATCTGTTGTCCTCTTGTATATCTACAGATGTGCTTATCCATTTAAACATAAAGCAAATTAAATTTTTTCTTGAGCTGTAATTTTTCACCTAGTCTTGGAGCAAACTACAATACTGTACTTCTTGTTTCTATGTCCTACTTGTGTTCTGTATTTTGTTCTCTTTTGCTTTTTAACTTGTACTTTCTAGTAAGTTAAAGTGTGTGGTATTGTTTGTTCTTATAAGTTGTTTTACATAAATATTTATGTTAAATAATAAAAGTAATAATAATAACTGATACTGTATGTTGCACTAATTCCAGGTTTGTCTCAACTATTTTCTTCAGCATGACTTCCTGTCTGCAATACAATATATGCAATATACAACCAATGACTGCAAAGTACAGTAAATGTGCAAAAAGTAAACTAACAGTTTTTTAGTACCTGTTGGCTTTATGCACTATTCTCAGTCCCACCCAAATATCTCCTTCATGACTTTCTCTACATTTTAAAATGTACATCATTATTTCACTGTTTAACTCACTTCAAGGCTAAGTGCCTTGAGCATTGGAAAGGTGCTATATAAATATAATGTATTATTATTATTATTATTACACTTTTCCATTATGTGCACTGAAATTGTCTCTTGCAAAGGCTGTAAATTTAAAGATCTGAGGTAATAGGAATAATAGAAGTGTAGTCCATGTAGTCAATGAATTGTGCTAAAATCATTATATTTTAAGTTCTTTATACTAATCATTCATCCACTCGGGTAAACCCAGTACAAATGTCTGCTTTAGTTAAACAGCTGAACTTTAGACCATGCAGCTGCTGGTTTTATACCCTCCTTTCCCCACCACTGACTCACAGTGTGATCATGTGAGTGCTTCAGTTGTAGAAGTCCGTAAACAATTATTGTAAGCAGTTGTGGTTGGTAAGTAATTTTGGACAGAAATATCAGCTGAGTGAGCTAAGAAAAGGTATTGGACATTATGCAAAGTATTTACTAACAATAATACATCTGATCATGTTAATGAAAACCTTTGTTTACTTTCTTTTAGTTTATTATATTATTAGATAATATTGTTGGCAATATTTTGTCTAAAACATTTTTATTTAGCAAATGCTAATAAAGATTATTTGTGAATTTAGGATGCTTGACACTTACGAAACTGTCCTTAAAATGTTAGGATTAAAATAGCTTTGTTTCACAAGCCCTTACCACAATATTTTCTTTGAATTTCATGTTGCCTAATGAACTGTTCCCATCCCCCAACATTACCAGAACCAGTGTCTATATTCTTGCAAAGCTGAAATGCTGCAGAGAATTACTCCACCTACCACAACAACCAATCGGATCAGAGAATAGAAAATATCCTTTTGAATGTGTTGTAGAGAGGCCATTGCCTAGGAATAAACAGGGAACGAGTCAAGGCTTGTGTCTGGAAATGTTGTTTACAAGAAAAAGCAGTGGAAAGACAAATATTTTTGTAAAATGTATATAAATCAGAACAAAGCATGTAATGGAGTTATAAACTAGCATTTTTTATTTTAAATGCAAAACAATCATTAATAGAAAAAAAAGTAGCACAGTTTCTTAGCTTTTAGCCATTTATATTAATTGCTGAACTATAGAAACAGGACGATTATTTTCCTCTGGAACACTTGAAAATCATTATCATTAAAAATAAACGAGAACTTCAAAGTAACTTTACTAGACTCCAAACTCAAAACAGCAGATTTAAATGGTAGACTTACATTTGGAATGATAGTTCATAGTAAACTAATAAAACATAGAAGTTTAAATGGTGAATGCCAGTGTCCAGTAAACAATGAAAACTAACTTGAGCCAATGGATGGTCTCCTATGTTTAGGCATTGCCAAGTAAATCATATGCTTACAAGTCCAATTCTCAATAATTATTCACTGTATGAGCTTGAGAAAAGCATTTTACCTGCTAGTGCTCCAGCTGTAGAAATATGGTAACAATTGAATTATACCTGCAAAATGTACTTTATTATTCTTTATGTAATGTGTGTCACACATATGCATTTGGGAGACAACTTAAAGGCTTGTCTGATTGTAATTCCACCCCGAGTCGAGGGCTGAAACTGTTGCCTAATGCTTCTCCTTCTTTCTCTCCTGTAGATTAGATGACCAGCAGTCTCAATGATGTAATTTCTGGGTCATGCTACCTTGCCCTCGCCCCTTCCGGACTGCCACCACCATTTTTGAATCAGTAATTATTTGACTACTGTCTGCATAAGACCTTGTATTTCCTCAATCATTTGCCCTTTTTCCATCAATTATATGGGGTTTGCCACCAAGGTGCCCCAAATCTTTATCTTGTTTTTCTCTCTTGTTTTACATGTGTCATACAGAACAAACTCCGCTTTTAAGGAAACACTGCATCAAAACATATATAATCCAGTCTCATTCAGATAGTATTAAATGCACCAACTTAAAAAATAAAATAAAAATAATAATTCCATACCAGCATTATGGGTGGAGCAGTATACAGTTCATTACCACAATGAATTTTAAATGAAACAACTCAGATGCAGTTGAAGTGCATACTTTCAGCTTTAATTCAGTGGGGTGAACAAAACGATTGCATAAAAATGTGAGGCAACTAAAGCAATTTTTTTAACAAAATTCCCTTCATTTCAGGGGCTCAAAAGTAATTGGACAAATTAAATAACTGGAAATAAAATGTTCATTTCTAATACTTGGTTGAAAACCCTTTGCTGGCAATGACAGCCTGAAGTCTTGAACTCATGGACATCACCAGATGCTGGATTTCCTCCTTTTTAATGCTCTGCCAGGCCTTTACTGCAGGGGCTTTCAGTTGCTGTTTGTTTGTGGGCCTTTCTGTCTGAGGTTTAGTCTTCAACAAGTGAAATGCATGCTCAATTGGGTTAAGATCAGGTGACTGATTTGGCCATTCAAGAATTTTCCACTTCTTTGCTTTAATAAACTCCTGGGTTGCTTTGGCTGTATGTTTTGGGTCATTGTCCATCTGTATCATGAAACGCCGCCCAATCAATTTGATAGATAGATAGATAGATAGATAGATAGATAGATAGATAGATAGATAGATAGATAGATAGATAGATAGATAGATCGATCTTCATTGTCATTGTCACTTTTACAAAGGAACAACGAAATTGAAGGTGCAATCGACTCAGTGTGAGGAATAAGAGTTAAAAAGACAAAAAGACAAGAAGAGAGAAAATAATACCAAACCGAATAGTAATAAATATACAAATTGCACTTGTTGACTTAAGGTCTATATTGCACATTGGTAGAATAATATGGAGCAGTTTTATTCTGAGTTCAGGGCCATGATTGCTTTTGGATAAAAGCTGTTTTTAAGGCGGTTTGTCCTAGTTTTCATAGCTCTGTACCTCTTGCCCGATGGCAAAAGCTGGAAGAGGCAATGACCAGGATGTGATGAATCTTGTGAAATGTCAATTGCTTTTTTGCGGCATCGGGATGTGTAGATTTGTTCCAGAGTGGGGAGGGTACAACCAATTGTTCTCTCCGCTGTCCTGACGACCCTGTGGAGCGCTTTCTTTTCTGAGGAAGTGCAGCTGCCGTACCACACACACAGTCCATACGTGAGCACACTCTCAATGGAACAGTGATAAAAAGCAAGGAGCAGATTTTTTGGGAGATGGTTCTTTCTGAGAATTCTCAGAAAATACAGTCTCTGCTGCGCCTTCTTTAGCAGCTCCTTGGTGTTGGCGCTCCAGGTCAGGTCATCCTCCAGCTCCATACCCAGAAACCTGAACACCGGGACCCTCTCCACACAGGCCCCGCCAATGATGAGTGGTTGGATGTCAGTTTTGTTTTTCCTAAAGTCAATAACAAGCTCCTTTGGTTTTTTGGTGTTGAGGAGCAGGTTATTGACTGTGCACCACTCTGACAGTCGCTCCACCTCGTCCCTGTATGCCAGCTCACCCTCCTTGCCCGAGATGAGTCCGACCACCGTCGTGTCATCCGCAAGCTTTATAATCTTGTTGCTATGGTGAGTGGGGACACAGTCATATGTGTAGAGGGTGTAGAGGAGCGGGCTGAGCACACAACCCTGCGGCGTCCCAGTGTTGAGGCTGAGAGCAGTGGATGTGTGGAGACCCAGCCTGACCCTCTGGGAGCGACCAGACAGGAAGTCCAGTTTCCAACTGCAGGTGAGTGATGGAAGTCCCAGATCTGCCAGTTTGGACACCAGTCGTTGTGGGAGGATGGTGTTAAACGCCGAGCTGAAGTCTACAAAAAGCAGTCTGGTGTAACTCCCCTGCTGCTCCAGGTGGGTCAGGGCAGCATGAAGGGCTGTGGCCACAGCATCCTCCGTGGATCTCTTTGCTTTGACTGCATTTAGCTGGATTTGAGCAGACAGTATGTCTCTGAACACCTCAGAATTCATTCGGCTGCTTCTGTCCTGTGTCACATCATCAATAAACACTAGTGTCCCAGTGTCACTGGCAGCCATGCACGCCAAAGCCATCACACTGCCTCCACGTGTTTTACAGATGATGTGGTATGCTTTAGATAATGAGCTGTTCCACGCCTTCTCCATACTTTTTTCTTGCCATCATTCTGGTAGAGGTTGATCTTGGTTTCATCTGTCCAAAGAATGTTTTTCCAGAACTGTGCTGGCTTTTTTAGATGTTCTTTAGCAAAGTCCAATCTAGCCTTTCTATTCTTGAGGCTTATGAGTGGTTGCACCTTGCAGTGCACCCTCTGTATTTACTTTCATACAGTCTTCTCTTTATGGTAGACTTGGATATCGATACGCCTACCCCATGGAGAGTGTTGTTCACTTGATTGGCTGTTGTGAAGGGGTTTCTCTTCACCATGGAAATGATTCTGCGATCATCCACCACTCTTGTCTTCCGTGGACGTCCAGGTCTTTTTGTGTTGCTGAGTTCACCAGTGCTTGCTTTCTTTCTTAGGATGTACCAAACTGTATTTGCCACTCATAATATTGTAGCAATTTCTCGGATGGGTTTTATCTGTTTTCGCAGTTTAAAGATGGCTTCTTTCACCTGCATGGAGAGCTCCTTTGACCGCATGTTGTCTGTTCACAGCAAAATCTTCCACATGCAAGCACCACACCTCAAATCAACTCCAGGCCTTTTATCTGCTTAATTGATAATGACATAATGACAGACTTGCCCACACCTGCCCATGAAATAGCCTTTGAGTCAATTGTCCAATTACTTTTGAGCCCCTGAAATGAAGGGATTGTGTTAAAAAAATGCTTTAGTTGCCTCACATTTTTATGCAACCATTTTGTTCACCCCACTGAATTAAAGCTGAAAGTCTGCACTTCAACTGCATCTGAGTTGTTTCATTTAAAATTCATTGTGGTAACGTACAGAACCAAAATGAGAAAAAAGTTGTCTCTGTCCAAATATTTATGGACCTAACTGTAAGTGGGAGAGGTTTGTATCGGCTGTCAAACATTACTGTTTCAACTATATGTTTACTGTCATGTATACATAGTACAATGGAATTTCTACATGCATGTCTCCTCAGAACAACAACAATAATACAATACCAAATTATAGTATTGTTTATAAACAGTACATACAAAGATACAGTATGTATATATACACAGTGTTTCTATGTTACAATATTTGTTATTATGATTGGCTGTTCAGTAACCTTATGATCTACAATCTTTCAATTGAATCTGTCCCTGCCTCTCTACTGGGGTTAGTTCCAGTATTGGTTGCCAGAAGGAAGGAGTGAGAAAAATGAATAACCTTTCAAGATTACTTTGGACTTTGGAAGGAAAGAAGAATCTTCAGCAAAGAAGAAGTTAACATACTGTATACAATATACTCTACCCAGAAGGTACTCCTGCCCAAAATCAGGGCACAGCAAAAATATTAATACTCATGTAACAATGCTGTGCTGAAATGCAGGAAAGGAGAATTCTGATTCAAGAGAACCATGACAGTAATTTAACTGCAAGTTCTAACAATTATTTTAAAGTAAGTACTCTTAAAGAAGTAGACAAATCTTTGACTTGGGTTAGGAGCTTAATGCAATCATATTTCCTATTTTCATTTTATACTGCTATTACCTGAAGACAGAGTAAGGTAATTTTCCCTTTTGCATGTCAAAAAAGGTTGGTGTCAGGAAGAGTATATGAACTTAAAAATTTCTGCACTAATACCCCTATTGATGAGAAATACTTAGCACAAGCAGAGTATAGACCATTGTACTCCATGGGCAATTTCAACTGCCTACATCAGTTAGAAATTTGGATTTCAAGCCAAACTTAAGGTGGTAGAAACCAAATATACAGCAGTCTTACTCCATACCATTGTTGAGGCCATGAGTAAGAGGTATGAAGAAGAGAGTAAAAGGATTATAACTTGGAATATTGGAAATATAATAGGAAAATCGGCAAAGTGGTGAAAATGTTGAAACAGAAAGAGGATAAATGTGTGCTGTGTATAGAATACAAGTTGGAAGGGTAAAGGTTATAGTTGAAAGTACAAGATATTTCTAGCTGGGAAGAATGATGGCAATGCTGGGGTTAGTTTACATGTGTCTGAATAATGGGCAGGCAAAGTAATGGAAGTGATGAGGTAGAGTGAGGGGGTTAAAGTTATTAATGGTTGTTGGTAAACTACTGATGAATATACGGTAGACTCAACATATGTCCCATAGGTTGGCAGAAGAGACAAAGTGAAAGATGAGTTTTAGAACAGTGGGAGGGGTCTGGGGTGCTTCAATAGGAGGTGACTGGTTATATGCAATACTATATCTAAGAAGAATAAAAAGCCAGTGATAATTGAATGTTACAGTGTAAGGAGCACAATAGACTGTTTGTTGATGCAGAGATACAATTGAAACATTGTGAAAAAAGTTAAGATGTTTTATTATTGTGCATGCATTAACTACTGCATATAGCTACCATAGCTAATATAGAACACAAAATTATTATTATTATATGAAGTGGTAATTAAAGTGTATTTCCAGTCATATGTAAATAATAAATTATATATCAGACATTTTAAGCGGTAATAGCCAATTGCATCCTTAATAATATCTATATTTTAAATCAATTTATTGGTACCTGGATAAAAAAAAGAAGCAATTTCAATCAAAAATATGAAAATTATACAGGTTTTTAATGCATCATGCATCTGTTTTACATAAAAAAAAAATAAACTCAAAAAATGCTATGCTACAAAACATGACAATTTTCCTGAATAACAGTGTATTGCGTTTTTGTCTTTTGCCACATTTGTTAAACACAAAATAAATGATATTAAAAATAATATAATACATCCTTCCAAAATGAATCCTGTTGAACCTCTTCATGCTCTTTTTAGAGAATGAAATTCCTTCACTGAAATAGGTGTTCCTGAACTCCACAGAATAATTTCTCAATTTAAACCCTGCACTTCCGTCCTTGACCCAGTCTAAACATGATTTTTCAAAGAAATCTTGGACATGATAATTGACAGTGTACTTGTCATAGTGAAATCATCATTAGATACAGGGTGTCTTCCTAGATTGCCTAAAAACTGCAGAAGTTAAACCCCTGCATAAGAATAAATATCTCAACTCTTCTGTTCTTGACAACTTCAAACCTATTTCTAACCAGTCTTTTTAAAGTAAAATTGTAGAAAAATTACTTTTTTAGCAGTTAAATTACTATTTAAATAAATGTATTCTTGATAAGATTCAATCAGGTTTTAGAACAAATCATAGTACAGGAACTTCACCTTTAAAGTAGAAAATAACATGTGGGTTAATCCAGGCAGAGGCTACATATCTGTTCTTGTTCACAGGACTGAGTGCAGCATTTCTCACCTTAGACCACAGTATTCTAATAAATCGCTTCTCTGACACTGTCTTTAATTGGTTTCAGTCTTGTTTAACAGGTAGAAAATTCTTTGTTAATTGTGGTAATTGTAGACAAGAGACACATGATACTGTATATTGTGATGGACGGCCGGGGATCCTGCCTGGACGGGACGCCCTGTATATGAGAAGACCGGGGGAATGGGCGCACTACCAGGAGTACCTCTCCTGGGACACAAGAGGGCAGCCCCCTGGGTTTACATCAGGGCCACGGATTTGGAGCGTAAAAGCTGAACCTGCTGGGGGTCCGTGGTCATCACCAGGGGGCACCTGTACAGCTCCAGAGTCTGGAAATATAGCACTTCCGCCACACCCGGAAGTGCTGCCGGAGGTTAATCATGGGACACCTGGAGCACTTCCGGGTGCACTGTAAAGGAGGTCGCCTCACTCCATTGAGGGGCCGGAGTTGGGAGGCAGAAGACGAGGTTGCAAGTGAGGAGTGGAGGTGGCAGAAGAAAGGATTGAGTGGAGCTGGGTATTGGAGCACGGAACTGTGTGCAGGACAGTTTAAATAAATAAAAGTGTGTGTTCTGGACATTCTGGGTCTGTGTGTCTGTCTGTAGCCGGGCTATCTTCTACAATATTTTCTCTGGGCCTGGTGTTATTTTAAATATACATGCTTCCATTAGACCAGATCATTTTAACACACAAGGTAAACTACCACAGATAAACAGATGACACACAGCCTTACGTATTGTGAGGGATTGCCGGACATATATTCCGGCCAACACCTCCAAGCCGCCGGATGGAGCCCCACCTGCAACATAGGGATGCCCCAAGTTCCAGCAGGGCATCATGGACTATGGAGTTTTAATACACAGCCCTGCTGGATAACGTCGGGGCCGCCAGGAGTCGCTGCAGGGAGGCTCACAGGGTGCTACATGCCCTATAACCCGGAAGTGCGTCATAAACACATGACCGGAAGGAACGACGTGCTTCCAGGGTGAAGAAGTGGAGTTTTTATATGACCTGGAAGTGTTCCTAGTCACGTGGACAGAGAGGGCGAAACACTTCCAGGTCAAGGACTATAAAAGGGCTATGGGAGATCCCAGACGTCGAGCTGAGCTGGGAGGAAGGGTGGCGGTGTCTGGGAGAGGAGTGATTATTGTTCTTGATTATTGATTGTATGAGTACTGCAGTGGGTTGGCACCCTGCCCAGGATTGTTTCCTGCCTTGTGCCCTGTGTTGGCTGGGATTGGGTCCAGCAGACCCCCGCGACCCTGTGTTCGGATTCAGCGGGTTGGAAAATGGATGGATGGATGGATTGTATGAGTAGTGTGGAGTGGAGGGTGCTTTGTACATATTATTATAAAATAAATAATAATTGGATTTTTACCCAGTGTTTGGAGTGGTACCTGAGGGCTCAAGAGGTCAATAGGGGCCTCAACTGTGACACTATGTATTGCTCCCGATGGCCCTGATGCTCTGGAGTCTCTTCCCAATATTTGTCTTGTATTTTTGAATGGATGATAAGTACTTTCCTCAAGCTAACCAAGGAAAAAACTGGAAATTTATTTGTCAGTAAAAATAAAAATAATGAGGATGTTAGCAATAAACTTGATACCTTAGCATTAAAATCAAGGAAGAATCTTTACCCAAACTTTAAATCACATCTTAATCATGCCTCTAAGCCTGAATTTTTTGATTTGAGGAACTTGCAAAAGTTAGACTTCTTATAGCATTGCAAGATGCTGAGAAATTAAATCAAGCTTTTGTTTTAGTCAGTTACACTAGGGGGCTTCGCCCCCTGCTCGCTTCGCTCGCCAACCCCCGTGTTTGGTTAATCTGATATACAATTTACATGTTTTTTTTTTCTTTGGAATTGTTTCAATTTCATTATTTGCACTTTTACTTTAAAGCTTCATTAAAAACAATTTTGTTTGGAGACACATTGTGACAATGCCCGTAAGTGAATATTGTTTCTGTTTCTCTAATAAATAATCTGACTTTTTCTAATGTTTGTCCCAGTGACTTATCGATTGTCATAGCAAATGCTATTCTCACGGTAAACTGTAAACATTTTAATACAAATGGCATATCACGATCTCCTCTGGTGTGTAATGTTATTTGCGGAATATATACATAACCTTTCTTTTTTGCCTGTTAAAATTTGCATCGCTTCTCCGTGATCATCAATATACACCTGACCGAATTGTGTATTCTTTGAGATTTAACTTGTTGTTGCTTTAACTGTTCCGGGACCACAGATTCTCATAGCGTATGGTCCATTATTGTGTAAATCCACGTTTTGTGCATTGAATGATGCAAATGCGAATAGACTTTGTTGTTTACTCTTTGCCTTTTATTTCTGACCCTGATTTGTCCTGCTATTTTTTCAATTACACCTGGCTCTGATGATTAATCACCTTTTGTTTGCGGTAATGCGATCTTTTCAACCTTTTCTTTGATACTGTAGCGAATGACATGATAAAGTATCACAAAAGTTTCACTTGAACAATCGCCGACTTCCTAACCCCAAACACAACTTTCTAGCACCCTCTCCAACGCCCCCCCTTACCGCATCAATCAATACCCCACTATCAGTCATCTGTGCTGTACTCCGCCCTCCCTCCATCGGACCTAACAGTCACTTAAAACCAAACAGCCCTCAACCTGGCTGGGACGTTACAATACTTTTGGATTTTACTGCTTTCATATTCTGTACCTTTCTCTGCATGTGTATTGCGCCATCGTTTGTTGGAGCCTTTCGAATTCCACTGCTTTCATAATCTCTTATCTGCCTTTTTTTCTCTCCAACGCCTTTGGGTCTCTACTCTCCGTATTGTTCTTATACGCTTTATATGTGCTGAGAGCACATTATCTGTGTGTACTACACGACTGAGTGTTTTTTGATGGGTGAGCTCTTATATGATACTTGCCTACCCCCGGCGTTGGGTATCCTGAAATACATTAGTCGAGCTCGTTCGTTTTGGAGCCGAGCCCGCTTTCCCCGCGGCATTTCAGACGTGCGTTGTAGGCGCCTGCGTTCATTGAGTTTATCCAGGCGGGCTCGTGTTTGTACATCCGTCAGTCGAGATCGTTCATTTTGAACCCATGCCTGCTTTGCTTCCGCAGTTTCAGACGCGCGTTGTAGGTGCCTGCGTTCATTGATCTTATCCAGGTAGGCTTGTGTTTGTATCGTTGAGCTGTATTGTGTCTGAATTTGGTGTAAAGCGTTCAGCAGTTTGTACAATCCCAAGCAGCACATTATTCCTAACTTCACCCCGCAGTAGTGCTACTCACAATATGGCGGTGACGCCTGCGCCTTCACTCCGCAGTAGTGCCATTCACAATATGGCAGTGACGCATGCGCCTTCCGTACCATGTCGGGTTTCACTATGCTGTGTAGGCGCCTTTGCCTTTCGTACTTTCCCGCGCCTTCTGACGCGCGATGTAGGCGCCTGCACTTTCCATACTATGTCGGGTTTGCCTCTGCTGTGTGGTGTGGACGTTTAGGGTTCCGTATTCTCTGGGCTTGTTGCTTTATTTCTTATTTCTGTTAGTTGAGTTCTTTCGTTGTTGGCGGTGTATAGCGCGTTGTAGGCGCCTGTGCTTTCCATACCATCTCGGGTTTGATTATGCTGTGTGTTGTGGACTTTTGTGGACTCTGTAGTCTGTCCCGTTTTACTCTGGGGTGGGGGGCTGTATCGTTACCTCTTTCCGTACTATCTCAGGTTTGATTTGTGAACCTTTGTGGACTCCGTACTCTGTCCCGTTTCACTCTGGGGCGGGGTGCTGACTCCTCTTGTTTGTGTGGCTGTGTCCTTCATAGTCTCTCCCGTTTCACTCTGGGGCGGGGGGCTGATTCCTCGTTTTTGTGTGGCGCCTGCGCACTATGTCTCCTGCGTCCATGGGCATGTACCAGCGTCCATATCCGGTTTACCGGCTGTGTCCTTCGTAGTCTCTCCCGTTTCACTCTGGGGCGGGGGGCTGATTCCTCGTTTTTGTGTGGCGCCTGCGCACTATGTCTCCTGCGTCCATGGGCATGTACCTACGTCCATATCCGGTTTACCATTCTCGGTTAGTAATATGGATTACTGTAATGCATTTCTAACTGATCTACCCAAGAAAGACATCAATTGGTTGCAGAAGCAACAACAAGAATCTCAGACAGTAAAAGAAAATCAGAGTACATCTCACTGGTTTTAGCATTGTTACATTGGTTACCTGTGCCTTTTAGAATTTACTTTAAAATACCACTAATGGTATATAATGCTTTAAATAATCTTGCTCCCTGTTACATTTTGGAGTGCATATCCCCCAACAGTACATTCCAAATAATGACAGATCATCTAATAGTGGTCTACTTATTTCTGTGGTCAACAACAACAAAAACATGTATTTATATAGCACATTTTCAAACAAAAAATGTAGCTCAAAGTGCTTTACATAATGAAGAAAAGAAAAATAAAAGACAAAGTAAGAAATTAAAATAAGACAACATTAATTAACATAGAATAAGAGTAAGGTCCGATGGCCAGGGAGGACAGAAAAAACAAAAAAAAACTCCAGACGGCTGGAGAAAAAAATAAAATCTGCAGGGGTCCCAGGCCACAAGACTGCGCAGTCCCCTCTGGGCATTCTACCTAACATAAATGAAATAGTCCTCTTTGTATTTAGGGTTCTCACGGAAGGACTTGATGATGATGGTCATGCTGACTTCTGGCTTTTAATCCATCAGTGTTGGAACATCATGGTGCTTTGAGTAGATGGTGGTGGTGCAGGCCGCCACCACAAAGAAACCGGAAAAAGAAACAGAAGAGAGAGTAGGGGTTAGTACAGATTTTAGAGCCACCATGAATAGTTATTATAATGAATTGAATATACAGAGTATCAGTATTAAATTAAAGAGAAGTTATGAGAAAGCCATGTTAAAATAATGTGTTTTTAGCAGTTTTTTAAAGTGCTCCACTGTATTAGCCTGGCAAATTCCTATTGGCAGGCTATTCCAGATTTTAGGTGCATAACAGCAGAAGGCCGCCTCACCACTTCTTTTAAGTTTTGCTCTTGGAATTCTAAGGAGACACTCATTTGAGGATCTAAGGTTACGATTTGGAATATAAGATGTCAGACATTCCGATATATAAGATTGGGCAAGATTATTTAAGGCTTTATAAACCATAAGCAGAATTTTAAAGTCAATCCTGAATGACTCAGGTAACCAGTGTAGTGACATCAAAACTGGAGAAACGTGCTCGGATTTTCTTTTCCTAGTTAGGATTATAGCAGCTGCATTCTGTACTAGTTGCAAACGATTTATGTCTTATTTAGGTAGTCCTGAGAGGAGTGCGTTACAGTAATCTAGTCTACTGAAAACAAAAGCGTGAACTAATTTCTCAGCATCTTTCAATGATATAAGAGGTCTAACTTTTGCTATGTTTCTTAAGTGAAAAAATGCCGTCCTAGTGGCCTGATGAATATGCGATTTAAAATTCAGATTACAGTGAACAGTTACCCCTAAGCTTTTTACCTCCGTCTTGACTTTTAATCCTAATGCATCAAGTATATTTCTGATAACCTCATTGTATCCATTATTGCCAATCACTAAAATTTCAGTTTTCTCTTTATTTAGCTTTAGAAAATTACTATTCATTCATTCAGAAATGCAAGTAAGACATTGCGTTAGTGAATCAAGAGAATCGGGGTCATCAGCTGCTATTGATAAATACAGCTGCCTGTCATCAGCATAGCTATGGTAGCTCATGTTGTGCCCTGAGATAATCTGACCTAACAGAAGCATGTAGATTGAGAAGAGCAGCGGACCCAGGATAGAGCCTTGTGGAACACCATATAGGATATCATGTGTCTTTGAGTTGTAATTACCACAACTAACAAAGAATTTTCTCCCTGCCAGGTAGGATTCAAACCAATTTAAGACACTGCCAGAGAGGCCCACCCATTGACTAAGGTGATTTCTAAGAATATTATGATCAATGGTGTCAAATGCAGCACTCAGATCTAGGAGGATGAGAACAGATAAATGGCCTCTGTCTGCATTTACCCGCAAGTCATTTACTACTTTAACGAGTGCAGTTTCTGTGCTTAGATTTGTTCTAAAACCTGACTGAAATTTATCAAGAATAGCAGGCTCACTTGACCTAAATCCAATAGAACACCTCTGGAACATTATGTTCCAGTCCATCCGACGCCGCCAGTTTGCACCTCAGACCGTCCAGGAGCTCAGTGATGCAATGGTCCAGATCTG
This sequence comes from Erpetoichthys calabaricus, assembly GCF_900747795.2. Taxonomy (NCBI): domain Eukaryota; kingdom Metazoa; phylum Chordata; class Cladistia; order Polypteriformes; family Polypteridae; genus Erpetoichthys; species Erpetoichthys calabaricus. Next base: position 66,244,350 of record NC_041410.2, on the reverse strand, counting down.
GAAGGCGATCCCCCAGGACACCATCCGTCGTCTCATTAGGAGCATACCCCGACGTTGAATACAATTTGGAGTTGCTGCAATGAAATTTTGGCAAAATGGACTAGCCTGCTGCATCGTTTCTTCACTGTGATTTTCGGGGTGTCTTTGAATTCAGTCCTCTGTAGGTAGATCATTTTCATTTCCATCAAACAATGTGGCATTCTTTTGTTCTAAAACATTATACCATCCATATCAGTATAGATATCCAGCATGATTTTTTTCCCATTGAGATCTGTTGTGTTTCAAAGTGTTCCTTTCATTTTTTTTGAGCAGTTTACATTTTGGCATAAAGAATTAATTGCATGCAAAATCTGCCAGTGACTTTTAATATATTTTTTAACTTCACAAAATGTGTGTGGTACATTAATTTATTTTTCTTGCCATGCCAAAATGGGAGCGCTGAATATAATTTTTAAGTTTTGATTGTCCTATGAACTTTTTTGTTTTTTGTCATTTTTTCTATTTTAATTGATTCAGACAGATGATGGATTAAAGATCACAGAGAAGCAAGTCAGAACACTCTTTAAGGAAATAATTCCACAAAAATTTATACTTCCAACAGATTACTTCAATAGCCAAAAAAGAAGCACACTATCTGAATGTGCTGAAAATGAGAAACACCATCAGAGTCCAACCTCACTTGATTGATTTCTGGTCTTCCAAGACGTTAGGAAGAGTTTCTAATAACACCTACAGGCTTTCTTCTGGATGGTTTCACTTATCACAAACAATTTAAATGTCTTTACTCATCAATCAGTTTCTTGGCAGGAAGGAAGCAGGATTTCATATATCATTTTTTTTTCTCAGGGTGGTCAAATGGGCTGGATAAAAGGCTGCAGGACTAAGTGAAAGTAGGACTAATTTAAATAGTGCCTGGCCCCGAGGTAAACTCATATTTTTGAATTATTTACACGACAGCCTTGTTCCTGATTAAAGACAAGAAGAAACAGATCTTTGTAGTTTGCTGCCTTACAAAAACTTGGTGCAAAGTACAAAGCTGGCTTTAATGTTTTACTATGACTGTTCTCACAATCACTATAGTTTCATTAGGTCAGTATTGTCATGAGTACACTGAAATTCTTACTTGAATTTTATGCAGACGTGCTTTCAATTTTTAAAGGATTACAACAGCAAAGCTTTTTTATTTTTCCTTTTTGTATTATATTTTTTCTTAAATATCACATTTCTTTTCTTATCCTTGAAATGGCATGTATGAAGTTTTGCTACAATGGGCTTAGCAATGACTTTTCTGTTTAATTAACTGCCTTTATTTTCACATTCAATTTACAAATCATTCAATGGGAGGATGATATCAAAGTTAGCTGTCTTCTTTTGGTTTTGGTAAAATTCTTTTGAGGTACTGAAGTTGTAACCTACTGTATAACAGGACTGGTCACTTTTTAGCACTTTTAAAAATTGCTAGCTTCATACACTCACAAAATTTGTTAAATATGTGACTTTTGAAACACCCAGTCAACATTTAATTTATCTCTTATTTGAACAGAAGATGTAGAGTATGCTTTTATTCAGCATGGTGCATTTTATTGAAATCATATTAAATTGCACGACTCAGTCATCCATCCATTTTCCAACCCGTTGAATCCGAACAGTGAATCAATGGTCTTTATATTTAGTAACAATATTCCTAACAAATTGATCACTGATTTTCCTGAGTTAAAAACTTTAAATAAACAGAGTGATTTTAATCTTCTCAAAGTATGCACAGAAAGGACAAAATGCATGTACGAGGTACTGAAGTCATTTCTAATGCAGTATTTTTTAGATTTACAAGCATACATTTTATGTTAAAAATAAAACATTCCTAAATACAATGTACCTTCCATTTCTTTCTTCTGTTTAAACACATTTTTGCTGCATGATAATTCCAAGTAATGCTTAGTATAATGTATGCTTACCCAAACTTCCCCTAGCCCTCACTTCAATTCCCAGTTTGGTCTTTGTTTTGTTACTGATTCCTCAGATTATTCATAAGGTGCCCTCTAGGGGATACAATTGAGATGCCCAGTAAGCAATTACTATAATTTCAATGTAACACCAATGCTGTGGCTTGCAGTAATGAATATTTATAGAGAAGTATTTTCCAGACTTCCTATATATGTCTGTATTGGTAATGATTTCTCATATCGTATGTAATATTACAAGTATAAAATTATAACATACAGGTTGTACTGTATTTAAGAAATAAATTAAATGGTTGAGAAAAATGAATACTAGTAGCTGTGCATCTTAACAGTGTGTGGCAAGCTTTCAATTAAATTGCACACAATGTGTCTTTCAAAGGCACACTAAACTACATTTATAATTTACCTTTATTTGTATGGTACTGCGGTGGGTTGGCACCCTGCCCGGGATTGGTTCCTGCCTTGTGCCCTGTGTTGGCTGGGATTGGCTCCAGCAGACCCCCGTGACCCTGTGTTCGGATTCAGCGGGTTGGGAAATGGATGGATGGATGGATAGATGTACCCTTTGATTTTGAGGTATGAGGTTGGCTTCTTCCTTATTCTGCTCCAACCATGGGCTCTGCCTCCCTGTGACCCAGTAATAGAAAAACAAATGGTTCAAAAAATGAATAAATACATTTTATTTTTACCAAAATCTGTTTTATACTTGTACCTGGATGGAAGTTTAGTTTTTTATACAAATGACACTAACAGGAAAGTAATACAGTACACCAAAATCAACATAAAACATTAACAGCAGTCATGTTGCAGTCCTACAACATCTTTGTAAGAGATTAGACAGACTATGATAACGAGTGTTTCACCACCCAGTGATGCCATATAATTGAAAAGCAGAAAACAAGGAATAATTACAAGGAATGTCTTTTGAGATGGGAGCTCACAATGAACTGATTTCAGAATGGTTGAATTTCCAGTTATATGTCCTTCTGGCAGGAAGAGGCAGATCCAGGCAAGATGGACACTGGAAGTGAAGTCAGAGATGTTACAGCTGTCAGTCATCTGGGGCCTCATGCATAACGCTGTGCATAGAATTCGCACTATAACATGACGTAAGCACAAAAGCCGAAATGTGCTTACGCACAGAAAAATCCAGATGCAGGAATCTGTGCGTTCGCCAACTTCCACGTTCTTCCGCTACATGAATCCCGCTTAGCGTGGAAATAAACGTACGTGCACGCGCCTGCTGTCCCGCCCCAAATCCTCCCAGAATTACGCCTCTTTGAATATGCAAATCAATATAAATAGCCCTTAAGCCCAGCGTTCTGTGAAAAGGCAATGGCAAAAGTACAAGGAAAAATAGAAGAATTTCAGCGAATACCAAATGGAAGCAAAGAAAAATGTACTATTTGTTGGTTTAAACAGTTATATAAGCAACAAAAGGAAGTTGATCGAGTGACATAGCGTGTCGGAGAAACTCGAAAGCTCAAGTTCACAAAGTCACACAGTGCCCGAAATAAAAAAGTTGTCACATATCAAAGTCGGCGTGAAAAGGCGACTCGTAGCCCAATGTCTGAGTGTCATATGAAAGCTTATTAGGGTACAGTGAAAAAAAAGGCACACAGTGTGAAAAAAGCATGAAATGTCAACTTTAATCTCGAAATTTCCACTTTAATCATGTAGTTTATTTTGTCATTAAAGTAGAACATCATAAACTTCATCTTAAAATCGTTTAATTTACTAGTTTCTCAAATCCCATCGTAACTAAAGTAGCACGTTAAATGCTTTGTTTTGTATTTGATCTTATATGTGCTCTATGTGCCTGAATCACTATGTGCTCTTCATCTGACAGGACACAGAATCCATTACGTTCGTAATATTACAGCTCTTTGAGTAATTAAAATACTGAGAAGTATACAAGATATCATTTTCATGATGATATGAGTTAAAGCATGTTATTAAACATGGGAATACGGTGGCGCAGTGATTGTTCATGTCTTACAGGAAGATGCTTGCTGCACCATGCGCGACCTTCAATGAAATGCTTTATTAAAGAAGTACTGTCTTTTTCAAACGTACTAACCCCCAATTCCTGTCCTTACTTTTCTTTCTCCAAATACCCAATCGCCACACAATCAGCTCAGTAATAAACGTTAAGCCGTCTGTAAGCTTAGAACACTGATTCTTCAAAACTTTTAAGGAACATCAAAATATCTTCGTAATGTTTAATTATTCTATCCATCTATCCTTCCAGTGTCGCGCCAGCCACAGCATGAAAACAGCGCGAAGCAGGAACAAACCATGAACAAAGCTCAAGCTCGCTAGCGCTGCGGCACCGTGTAGTTAAAGTTAAAGTTTTATCTGTATAATATAATCAACATATTTTGCTGCATTTCATCTTAAAAATGATACTGTCATCATATGTAAATACGCGCTTTATAAAGTGGCTCAGGTTGTGCAATATTATAACTGAGTCATAAGTACAATTACCTCATGGTAACTTGCAAGTACAAACAGTTCTACAAGGAGCACTTCAGCCGCCATCGTGGATGTGGATCTAAGAAAGGGTAACCACACAGGAACAGTAGAATTGCTTTGACACTGGGTGCCGCCAATCTGCAAAACCTAACAGAGAACTTGCGTACGACAGGGTATGAGGCACTGTGTAAAAGTGCGTGGCTTTACGCCAAGTGTAGGTTTTATACATCGCGATCTGAACATGGAAACGTTCTTACACAACATTTCTGTGCGTACACACCGTTTATACATGAGGCCCCTAGTGTGCAAGAGGAAAGAAGAGAACACAGCGTCATCCCCTGGTGCGGCAGGTAATTATACACTCAAGAGTCCTTAAGCTGTCCCCTATGCGCACACAAGTGACACTTGTATGACCACCTGTTGCAGCTACCACAACTTGACACCTGGTACATACACCCATGTAAGCCTTTGAACCTGCAGTTGTTGGATGTTCTTTAATTCCTTCAGAATGGCCTAATGAAGTTATTGGCCATCGGCAAGGACACATCTCTAGATGTTGCCATTTAGATCATCACAAATGTGCTCTATGGGATTAAAGTCAGGAGAGAAAGCAGGTTAAGGCAGCACGTTAGGGTGAGAGCAGATGGCCTCTGACAGGTTGTTTTGCTCTAATGTTGGCAGCAATGAGCATTTCCATCTGTGTCACTGATGTCAGCATTGAGTCTGCTGGCATTGTCAGCAGCAAAATGGGTGGCTGAAATGATCTGCTAGACGCACTGGTCTGATGTGGTCACTTGAGTGCAACCAAATCTTGGATTGTCATCTGTCCTGCTGGCCTCCTAATACCTTAGCAGCAGTTGAAGAACAGTAGAGTGGCTTAATCCATAGTGGCATTTCAGGAATCATGGAATACACAGAAACTGAATAAGTGTGGCCTTGGTCTTGCTGTGACCAGGTTGGGCATTGTTTGTACTTGACTTCATTGGGGAAAAGTGCGCCTAATGAACTTTCATGTAACATCCATCCATTTTCCAACCCACTGAATCCAAACACAGGGTCACAGGGGTCTGCTGGAGCCAATCCCAGCCAACACAGGGCACAAGGCAGGAACCAATCCCAGGCAGAGTGCCAACCCACCGCAGGACACACACTAGGGCCAATTTAGAATTGCCAATCCACCTAACCTGCATGTCTTTGGACTGTGGGAGGAAACCGGAGCGCCCAGAGGAAACCCACGCAGACACAGGGAAAACATGCAAACTCCATGCAGGGAGGACCCGGGAAGCGAACCCAGGTCCCCAGGTCTCCCAACTGCGAGGCAGCAGCGCTACCCACTGCACCACCATGCCGCCCTTTCTTGTAACAGAGTTGTGAAAATAAATAGTATAGATAATACAAGTATATATAATTAATATATGCAGCAAAGTACCCAACTTATAAATACTGCTGTCTCAGAATTCCAGTAACCTGGATTTGGTTCCCAACCCAGTTGCAGTCCATGGGGAGTTTGTTCATCCTATGTCCACATGGAAGTTGGTTAATAATACTTTAAAGTGGTCACAAGCTGATAAAATGTGTAATCAGCAGTGAAATACGTGATGGTTCTGCAATCTGTGATATCAGAAAGTAAACTAAAAAAATAGTATTACATTTAAAGTCCATAGTTTATTTTCAGACTGTAAACTGATGCAGTAATGTACTAATTATAGTAAATAGGAATAGCTTACTGTGTAAGTAAGTATTAGCAGTGTCTGAAGTGGATATACCTTAGTGCTGGTATTCTCTGTTTGAGAATGATTCATTCTATGAAAAACTTGATTTTTCATGCACTACGATACATTAACATTAAAAAAGCAGGATGGGGGACTGGATATGCATAATGGTACACTTGAAAAAAACACTGACAGAACACAACAGCTAAAAACGGAGAAGAACTGGTGTGTACCAGCCCACTTCAAGAACCAACTATGAGTATGTGTTAAAACAGAAGTTGCTGTGCACAAGGGTACCAACTGCCCTGTGCCCAGCTTCAAATGAAGTGGGCTTATAGAAAGGATTGACAAGATCCATTTCAGTTTAACTGTTAAAATACCAAATAGCCTTACTTGTATGATATCTGACATCATTATTTTTATAATGGCGCACAGGTATTTGATTGTTATAGGGTTTTGTAGTCAGTCAGCCAAACAACATTTACTCAGAACTACAAAGCATTTCACAGCTGTCACAACGAAAAATACTCATTGCACAGGTAAGTGTGAGAATGAGTTTAGATCTTTACTATGTAAATGTGAAAATGTTCAGTTTTACTCCTGTTAATGCTCACTGGCATAAAGCTGACACATTTTACACATTTCCTGTGGCATTCATGTAAATCAAGTTTACATATTTCTAGGTTTGGTTTTCTTTAAATATACTCTGTACCATTCTTTATGGGGAGACTCTATTGTTCAACAATATGTAATGGATGAGGAACCTCATTGAATAAAATTTGAAAAACATTCATACGTTCCATTATTGGCGTGGGACTCTGCCAGGACTATATTCTGTTTTAAGCCCTTTCCTGCCAGGTTGCCCTTCTGCAATTGGATTAACTGGATTTAAAAATGAAGGACGAACGGATAGCCTCAAAGATCAACTGTATAATCGTGAGCAGGTGATAGCTCTTTTCTGACTTGCATCTCAGTTTTGCTCGTCGACAAAGAAAAAAAAAAGCCTGAAACCCGGAGAAAACTTCGTACGCTCGCTAGTTACTCTGACGCCTTTGACTACTTAAGCCGCTCTCCACGCCCTACTTCTTAAATGTGGCCTGCATACCAATCAAGGTCCGTATCTAGGCAACCACCAGGGGCTCGAGCTGGGGTTCCTTCCCATGGTGCACCTGTGCTGCAAATTCTATTCTTGCCACGAAGACAGAAACGCGTGATGGAAAATTACTGCGGTTAGATTCTATTTAAAGGGACAGTGAACACCAAAAGAGAAGCAGCAATAAGAGCTGAACAATGATCGTTTTTGTTTGCTTGTCTTTTTAGATAAGTATTGCTGGAATATTGAGCCTTACTTTAATTAATCAGAACGATTTGCTCGATACAGGTCATGAGTGTCGCCACGTTTAAGCTCACTTCTTTTTCCGAATTAAAGTCAGATTTGCTGTCATACTTACAAAATTATATATTATGAAAGTAAAGCTGTCGCCTGTAACAATACAGTGAATATCTGAAAGGAAACGTTCCTATTCAATGAAGACCAAATCCTCTCCTTACCGTTGTGTGTTTAAGACTAACACATGCTGACTTATTGGTTGTCTTTTTAGCCTCCTTGTTATTTAAGCGGTGGGTTTCTTAACAGCGATCTTTAAAGGTCACAGCCTGGCCTGTCACTGCCGAAAATAGCTTCTTTGTCATTGCCGTTCAAGAAGGAGCGAATGCAGTCTTTGCATGCACACCTTCCGCATATCTGCTAAAATTGTTTAGCTAAAGCAAAATAAAATCCACGCGTGTTTTGCCTGTCCATAAATCTACCAAATTTGCAAGTTTCTTTACATCAAAAAAAGTAGGCGATTTTTTTCAGCAGAGTTAGCTGCTGAAAAAGAAGCCAGTCAGCCATAGAAATGCGGAGTAGATTCTTCATCCCATCATGTTCTGAAATCGCTTTTCTTTGTGAGAGTCGCGGTTATATTCTTATGACTATTCATTCAAGTAGCAATTTGCAAGAAACGTTGTCTTTTTCCAAAGCTAGCTGTCATGTGAAAGGCAAAACAGTACATCAGTCTTTGTATGGAAACTTTTTCGTACTCATTTGACGCACCTTTCACTTCCAGTGGATCTTTATTAAATATTAATGGAGTGCGTGCGTGGTTCTAAGAAAATGAAAATTTAATCACAGACTGCCTGAGGTAGCAAGTGTCTTGTCCCCCTTGGTTAATACACTTACACTTACGGCGCATGCATTATTTGTTTTATTCAGATTCCTCAAAGGGTTCTGTTACCTCCCATTTATTTAAACAGCTGTACAAACACTGATCTCCTACTAGGATGTTGAACTATCATCATTAAACCTTCACATAATTAATGCCTTAAGCATGTTATGAAACTACCTGTAAAGTTTCTGTGTGCATGCATACTGTAAGTGCTACAAGTCTGCAAGCCAGTTTAATACACTATGCATACCATGTCTCAATCAATCATTATTTAATAGGGGTACCTCTTTTAGACCAAACCAGTACAAATTATTCTTTTAATTTTTATTTATTTATTTATTGCAAAACAAACAAAAAAGAAAACCATATTAAATACAAGATATTTTACAGCAAAATAAATTACAAGGAAACAAGCCTTGTACTATTCACAATTGTAACTATGGATTCACATCAGATGAAAGGCAATTAATGGTATGAAATGACAATATAGCAGAATCAAGGTAGGTACATCTGGCACATCAACTATGAATGAGAGAATAGTATCATAAGTTAAGCTGATTTAAATGCAAGAGAGAAAAGGTGAGTTTTTAAACATGATTTGAAAGTGGACACTGATGACATTTTGCAGGCTGAGTTCGGGACAAAGTATGGGAGAGTGGTATATACAAAGCTAAAGAGTGTTAACTGATAGCTGCAAAAGGAGTCTTTGGCATACTGGGAAGGCCGGTTTCAGAGAATTTCAGCTGTTTGGCCCATTTGTGTGAAGCAATCTGAAATGGTTGGTAATTTATACTATTAGAATAATCAGCTTTGTACATCAATAACAGCGATTAAAAAAAATAAATAAAGTATTGTTCTGGAAGCCACTATAGGCAAGCAAGTTAAGGGGTGATATTGTACTGTACATTACATGTATACTGCCATCTACTTTTCACCCCATATTGTTTAACAGTCTATGTGTTTGCACAGTTCTGTTTTGCACTGTGTATATTAGGCCTTTTCTCGGGTACTTGTTATTACTATCTGCGGTGGGTTGGCACCCTGCCCAGGATTGGTTCCTGCCTTGTGCCCTGTGTTGGCTGGGATTGGCTCCAGCAGACCCCCGTGACCCTGTGTTCGGATTCAGCGGGTTGGAAAATGGATGGATGGATGTTATTACTATATTTACCTTCTCTAACTCTTATTTATTTACTGTATGTATTTATACATCATCATATTGTCTTATTGCCTGTACATACTTTCCTGCCCACTACCCCACTGCAAAAGTGGCATAAGAATGCCACTGTGCTCACACAATGTATGTGACAATAAAGACCTCAAATCTCTATGTTCATTATGCATGAGCATAGTCCGATATTGTAATTTATTTGAGCAGGCATATTGCAGAGTGGTCTCCATTTGAGAGGTTATTAAGATGTGGCAGGAGAGTATTTTTCCATTAGAAGTGAAAGCTGAGACACCAGCAGAGTTTCATAAGCAGTAGAGATCTGCAATGATTTGATTTTCAAACTTCACCGTGATGGGGTCATGCACAACTCCAAGGCTAGTGACAGTAAACATAAGGAACAATTTGTGACAAACAAGAAGTGGTTTGGATAGATCAGTAAATGTACAGTACTTTGTGTAACACTTTCTGATTAAAAAAATGTTTGTTTCATTCATTCATTGCTTTGGTTCAAAAACACTAAAATAATAAAATAAAGCATGTGACACAACAGACTGAAGAAAATTAGAAAATGTCTCACATAGACACATTTAATTGTGGGGATATCCATTTAATCCACATACTTTGTGTCCTGGCAGTGTCTCACAAAAGGCAGTAAATGACATGGAATGGAAACGCAGTTCATGACAGGGTGCAAATAGAACTGGGATATCAGAATTGAGGTAAAAGCACTGCTCACTGTGTCATAGTGCAACACATATAACAAACCTATTCATTTAAAAAGAGTTCTCATAGTGGAGAATTCACACAAAGATTTTTAACTACACTTTTTGCACGAACTTGTAGCTTATGAATGCATGATAACGTTCAGCATCCACAAAGCTCTAGAGTCTTGGATTCTTGGTCCTGGATCCATGGCAATCAAAGCACTAAAAATATGCGTACTTTGCTTATTTTTAACAGTAAGAATGTAAGAAATTTGACAAATGATGGGAGACCATTCTGGCCATCAAGCTTGTTTGTTCAGCTAATAGGTAAGCGGTTCCTGTATCTCACCTAGACACTTCTTGATTAGTTTGTTTCCGATTCCCATAACTCTTTGCCTAAAGAAGTGCTTTCTAAGTTCAATCCTAAATTTTCAACCCCTTAATTTTGCCTGGTGTCCTCAGGTATGTGATTCACTATTACAGTATATTGAAAGAGTTCTGCTGGATTTACTTTACCAAAGTCTTTGATAATTTCGAAGACGGGGGTCATAACAAGCCTCTGGAGTCAAGGCCCCATTAGGTACTCAAACGGAGTGTTAACGAAAGTCAGGGAGGCTATTCGTGGAGACTTTTAGTATCACGCCAGCTGTACAATTTTATTGGACATTGCGGTAATAATAGTGTTGCCTATGGGCTCTCATGGGATCCGTTTATAGTATGGAATGCACACCATTTCTGTACTCTGTAGCTGATAACGTTTTCAGCTGCAGATACTGGCCTGTGATATGTGCAGGAGTAGTAGTCTGACTTCATAAAACGGACTCGCTTTATTCAAATAACGGTGTGTTCTCGACAAGGGAGACGCTTAAATATTGAACATTATCAATGATTATATTGTTGTCGTTGTATTTATAAATATTTTAATGAATGCGCTTATTAATGTAGTACTGACTAAAGAGTCAGTCAAAATGCGACCATCAACTGGAATTTCAAACAGGGCATTAAGTTGGTGATAGCGCCGGTTGCTTAAAAAGAGCCTCAAATAACTGCTGGGTGGGGCGGCGGAGGCACTAATAGGTCTCCTACACCACCTGGCGGTTATGTTGCTGAATTACACATGAAAGGTTGCGAAACTTTGAAAAGTAGTTATTTACCTATGTTATACTATATAATGTACTTAAATTCGCGTTGTCAACGTTGTTCTGCTTTCCCCGTTGTAACATAATGCGTACATACTGTATCTGTGTTTCTCGCTAAATGGCTGTCGTCTAGAGCGGACAGAAATTCAAGCCTACAGCTGTACTACGAAATTTTGAGCCCTGTTGAAATCGGATACCCCTGCATATTTTGCGCATGCGTGTAGCGTTTGACCGTATCACGGTGTTCAACGCGATCGCCTGTTCGGAGCTTGTTTAAAAAAAAAAAAAAAAAAAAAACTTTAGAGGAGTAGCGTGTTTTTCAGTACAGACTACGTGTTTATAGTATCATCGCCCGTTGTAGGCGATACGTGATAAATTCTTTTACGTTACTGTATTGAGCTCTTGCCATCACCATTATTTTAGAATCTTTCAAAATAAACACAGACTCCTTGCGACCCTAAGCTGGATTCTTACTTTTACAGATTTATCAAGTCATATAAGTAATCATCAATATAGATCGTGCTTTCAGGTGGTGTATTACAATTAATAATTTATTACATATTGGTCAACGCAGAGAGGCACCATCGCCAAGTTTGCTGGCCATTTGTTCCATTATTCTCCCCAAGTTGGCGTGGGTTTTCCCCTAAATTCTAAATACTTTCTGTTAGTCTTATCGTATATGTCGCTATGACTTGGCCGGTCCCTGATTTTATTTTTGTTAAATCCAGTTCTTCTATTATGCTGACACATTCAAATAAATTGTGTGTCATATTAAATGGAGACTCTATAGTGTATAATCTGGTGTGAATGACTTTAAGTGTGTATGACGACTGGCGCTCTGTTCAGAGTGTATTCTTTCTTTGCTCTCAAATAATGCTGGGGTAACAATCGTATTGCAATAATCAACCAATCAGCTTTTAAACTTAGACTCTGACATCATAAAGGAGGGACTTAATGCTCGGAGGCATACGAGTTCCCTCTTTTATTAATACTAATTAAATATGATTGCCTCTGAAATTTGAATGATTTTTATGCATATGTGGATTTTCATATACATTTTTGCGAATATGTAGTAAAGGGCCTTTTTAAAAATTCAAACGGTGTATTTTTTGTGCTTTTTCCTTTTCCATGATGTTAAAGGCAGAGGTTAAAGCTGATAAAGTAAATAAGATTGAAACACATGCATTTAATGTGGGAGTAGAAGAATGGTGCAGGATTCAGGTACAGGATTTCCTATATTCTGCTGTACTACTTTGCATTTATTACTTGTTTTATGTATTTAAACATGTTTTGTACATACAGTGCATCCACAAAGTATTCACAGCGCATCACTTTTTCCATATTTTGCTATGTTACAGCCTTATTCCAAAATGGATTAAATTCATTTTTTTCCTCAGAATTCTACACACAACACCCCATAATGACAATGTGAAAAAAGTTTACTTGAGGTTTTTGTAAATTTATTAAAAATAAAAAAAACTGAGAAAGCACATGTACATAAGTATTCACAGCCTTTGCCGTGAAGCTCGAAATTGAGTTCAGGTGCATCCTGTTTCCCCTGATCATCCTTGAGATGTTTCTGCAGCTTAATTGGAGTCCACCTGTGGTAAATTCAGTTGATTGGACATGATTTGGAAAGGCACACACCTGTCTATATAAGGTCCCACAGTTGACAGTTCATGTCAGAGCACAAACCAAGCATGAAGTCAAAGGAATTGTCTGTAGACCTCCGAGACAGGATTGTCTCAAGGCACAAATCTGGGGAAGGTTACAGAAAAATTTCTGCTGCTTTGAAGGTCCCAATGAGCACAGTGGCCTCCATCATCCGTAAGTGGAAGAAGTTCGAAACCACCAGGACTCTTCCTGGAGCTGGCCGGCCATCTAAACTGAGCGATTGGGGGAGAACGGCCTTAGTCAGGGAGGTGACCAAGAACCCTATGGTGACTCTTTCAGAGCTCCAGAGGTCCTCTGTGGAGAGAGGAGAACCTTCCAGAAGGACAACCATCTCTGCAGCAATCCACCAATCAGGCCTGTATGGTAGAGTGGCCAGAGAGAAGGCACTCCTTAGTAAAAGACACATGGCAGCCCGCCTGGAGTTTGCCAAAAGGCACTTGAAGGACTCTCAGACCATGAGAAAGAAAATTCTCTGGTCTGATGAGACAAAGATTGAACTGTTTGGTGTGAATGCCAGGCGTCACGTTTGGAGGAAACCAGGCACCGCTCATCATCAGGCCAATACCATCCCTACAGTGAAGCATGGTGGTGGCAGCATCATGCAGTGGGGATGTTTTTCAGCAGCAGGGACTGGGAGACTAGTCAGAATAAAGGGAAAGATGACTGCAGCAATGTATAGAGATATCCTGGATGAAAACCTGCTCCAGAGCGCTCTTGACTTCAGACTGGGGCGACGGTTCATCTTTCAGCAGGACAACGACCGTAAGCACACAGCCAAGATATCAAAGGAGTGGCTTCAGAACAACTCTGTGAATGTCCTTGAGTGGCCCAGCCAGAGCCCAGACTTGAATCCGACTGAACATCTCTGGAGAGATCTTAAAATGGCTGTGCACCGACGCTTCCCATCCAACCTGATGGAGCTTGAGAGGTGCTGCAAAGAGGAATGGGCGAAACTGGTCAAGGATAGGTGTGCCAAGCTTGTGGCATCATATTCAAAAAGACTTGAGGCTGTAATTGCTGCCAAAGGTGCATCAACAAACTATTGAGCAAAGGCTGTGAATATTTATGTACATGTGATTTCTCAGTTTTGTTATTTTTAATAAATTTGCAAAAACCTCAAGTAAACTTTTTTCACGTCATTATGGGACGTTGTGTGTAGAATTCTGAGGAAAAAATGAATTTAATCCATTTTGGAATAAGGCTGTAACATAACAAAATGTGGAAAAAGTGATGTGCTGTGAATACTTTCCGAATGCACTGTAACTGTGTGTGTAATTTGTCAAAATTGTGAAAAAGGTTGCAGATGCAGGAGAGGCAAGCCTAAAGGCAAAGAGTGAAATGAAGAAAAGTATTGGGGAGTATGCAAGGGAAACTGTAAGCTGGAGAAGGAGCATAGTATTTGTATGAAATTAAAAAAAAAAAAAGTTTTTGCAACCTAACAATTATAACTAGGTTGTAGATTGCTCTGAACTCTTCACTTGTGATGATCAGTTTTGTAACCTTGTCCAGTAACAGTTGTTCCCAAAAAATTCCCCAGACAGATGTTTAATTGAATACGTCGGCCACTTTTATCCAAAACGGCTTACAAAAAAGTCTGCTAATCAAATAAATGTAAATGTAAGATTAAAAACCTCAGAAATATATTCAAAAAAAGTTCTGTAAAGTATCTGCTTAAGTATGGATATTGCTCCTGCAAAATGATAGAAATATTAGCAGTATTTGAAGGGAGTACTGTGAGCTTAAGTGAAGTTGTACTGTCTATGAAAATGTTAGGGTAACAGATGAGAGATGCAGAAAATTTGGGTAGAACTGAGATGGTAGACAGTATGAGTTAATCAAAGGTAAAGTAACAGTAGAGAGAGAGAGAGAGCTTGGGAGCATGCACTGATTGCACATTGTCGCACCCACCACATGACGAACCACCTGGACTGGGACCTGAGTGCAGTGGGTGACACCTCAGCACCACATTGGAAGTGTTAATTTTTTTGTGGTGGCTAGAATGACAATCCTGCCACTAACCCCCAAGTTTTCCCTGTAACTTTGAGGACCTTCTTGCAGGGCTTTATGCAGTTAAATGTCATAACCAGGACAAAGCAATTGCAGGTTAAGGGCCTTCCTCAAGGCCCCAACTGAGCAAAGTCGCTTCTGGCATTTACAGGATTCGTACCAGCAACCTTCCATTTGCTGGCGCAAATCCCTAGCTTCAGAACCACCACTAACAGTAGATGCAATATTTATTGTACAGCAACTTCAGAAGAAAATACTGAAGTGAAATGAAAAAGAAATTATGCATTCATAGATCTGGAAGAGGCCTACAATAGAATCCTAAGAGATGTAGTGTTTTAGAGTCTAAGGAAAAGGAAAGCTGCAGAAAACTGGAAGGACTTGCAGAAATAATGGATGAGTGATTAGTAGCAACAGTGGGAACTGCATGTGGAAATACAGAAAAGTTTAATGAGTATGTAGTTCTACATCAGGGTTTGGGACTCAGTCCTTTTCTTTTTTTTCTTGTAGTGCATGTGCTTAGTGTGAGTATGAGGACTTGTGAATTCCAGGAACTGTTATATGCCAACAGCCTTGTGATCATGGCAGAGTCGGAAGAAGAACAGCAGGGAAGAGTTATTGAGTGGTGGGATGTGTTGGAAAGGGTAAGATTAGAAATCAGTGCTGAAAAATTAGAGGTCATGGTTAGTAGTAGCAGGAGAGGGAGAGACTGTTAATATAAAATAGAGTGGACTTTGATCTTAAGAAAGTTTAAAAGGTTAAATACTTAGAATCTATTATAGCCCAAGAAGTGGGCTGTGTAGTAGAAAAGGATGAGAGAATAAAGGCATCTTTAAAGAAAAGACAGGAAGTATCCAGTGTGGTTTGTGGTTAAATTATGTCAAGCAAAGTAAAGGTAAACATCTATTTAAGAGTAATAAGGCCAGTGTTGCTGCATGGTTCAAAGTCATAAACAATAAGGAAAAGAGAGGAAGAGAAACGTAAAAAAGAACTGAAAAGCGAATGCTAAGGTGGGCTTTGGATGTCTCGCTTAGGTACAGAGAAGGAATGAATAAAGTTAGGAGATGGACAGGAGTGGTAAAGATCAGTGAGAAGATTAAAGAAACTTAGCTGAGATGATCTAGGCCTGTGGTGAGGAAAACCGAGAGAATGATGAATGAGAGAGTCTGGAGAAGACACATCACAGGGAGATGGCTGAGGCAGATTCAGATGCCTAGATGGGGTTAGCAGAGCCATAGATGGTGTTAACATTTTCTAAAATGGTAACTTGTGTTCAAAATTAGTAACAAATATCTGTAGTACTAGGGTGTTGTACCATGTTAGCCATTATGAATGTAGAGAAAAGCCAAGCAAAATGACACCTTTTATTGGCTAACTAAAAAGATTACAATATGCAAGCTTTCGAGGCAACTCAGGCCCCTTCTTCAGGCAAGATGTAATACAGAAACTGGAGTTCCCTATGTTTATATACACACTCTAGGACAAGAAACAACATTGGTAGATCTTTAAATGAGAAATTTTAAATGTAAAAAATGAATAGATTCATTCAGGCTAGGGTTAATTTAACAAGAGAGAGAAGAACAATGTATGGTCAAGATCTCTGGATAAGATAACTGTCCAACAAAGTCTTTTGAAGTTTGTAATGAGTTTTTTCAAAACAATGTAGATCTGTAGACAGGTTGTCTGTCATTCTGAGAGATGTAAACAATCCTCATATCTGGCCATAAAACTCTTGTCTCTATTCAACTCATTTAATGTATTAAATTTTAGCATGAGTTTAACTTCCCATTCTTTTCTCTCTTGCTGTGTTCTGAAGTTGCCCATAAGCACTGTGACTTTAAAGTCCCTCTCACAGTGTCCATGGCTGTTGAAGTGGGCCGCTACAGGAACATCTGTGTTGCCATGTTTAATATGGAACCTGTGAAAATTCATTCTCTGGTGGAGTGTTTGTCCAGTTTCTCCCACATAGAGTGCAGTGTCAGGACATTTCATGCAGAAAATTAGGTAGACTACATTAGATGATCTGCAGGAAAATGATCCCTTTATGTGATGTTCAAGTCGGCAGTGTGGTATAACTATATGGTCTGTATCATAAATGTGGGCACACGTTTTACATCTTTTCTGTAGGCATGGAGATGTGCCATTTTCTGTTGGTTCACTTAGGGAGCTTCGGACAATTAGTTGCTGAAGGTTTGGTGGTTGTCTGTATGCCAGGAGGGGAGGTTCAGGAAATACATTTTTTAGTGTTTGGTCATTGTTTAGTATTAGCTGAAGTTCTTTTATAATTTTTCGAAGTGTTTCAAGATGTGGGTTGTAGGTGACAACAAGGGGGATGCGGTTCTTGTTGTGTTTGTTTTTATATTCCAGAAGGCTGTCTCCGGGTATGGCAGTAGCTCTTCTTATTTGAGTGTCTGTTGTTTTGGGGGTGTAACCTTGTCTGATGAAATCTTGTCTGAGCTCCTGCAGTTGTTTATCCCGGTCTGTCGGGTCTGAGCAAATACGATTGTACCATATTGCTTGGCTGAAAATAATGGAGCGCCTTATATGCTTGGGGTGGAAGCTATCACTTTTCAGGTAGGTCCGTCTGTCTGTCAGTTTGTGAAAAACAGAAGTTACAAGGGTGTTGTCTTTCAGTTGAATGGTGGTGTCAAGGAAGCTGACTTCTGTTTTTGAGTAATTCAGCTTCAGCTTTATGTTGGGGTGAAAAGAGTTATATTCATTATGAAAATGGAGGAGGTCCTTCTCAGTGGAAGTCCAGATTATGAAGATGTCATCTATGTAACGGAGGTACAACATTGGTTTTACGATGCACATTGACATGAAAACTTCCTCCAATTTTGCCATAAATAGGTTTGCATAGTGAGGGGCAAACCGACAGCCCATTGCAGTCCCCATTTGTTGCAAGTAGCAATCTTGTCCAAAAGAGAATAGATTATGTGTCAGAGTGAATTTTATCATTTCTATTACTGACTTTGTGGGTAAACCATGTTGTTTGCGGTACATTTCACATGCCAATATGCCATCATCATGGGGGATGTTTGTGTAAAGTGCCTCAACATCCATTGTGGCCAGTAAGGTTCCCTCAGGTAAGGGGCCTAAAGCAGACAGTTTTTTTAAGAAGTCAGTGGTGTCCTGGATGTAGCTGGTTGTATTACGGGTGAGGGGTTTAAGGATGTGCTCCACCCAACCTGAAATATTTTCTGTAAGGGAGCCAATTCCTGAGATTATAGGCCTTCCTGGGCTCCCTAGGTTCCCTGCCTAACAAATATCTGCAAAGACTTCTTCTTAGTTAACAAACTATTAAATAAATATATATTTACTAGGGGGCTTCGCCCTCTGCTCGCTTCACTCGCCAACCCCCATGTTTGGTTTTCTGGATACACACTTTTAAGATTTTTTTTCTTTGAATTGTTGCTATTTCATTAGTTTCACTTTTATTTCAGAACTTCTGTAAAAACAATACTTGTAATCTTGCGAGTCCCAATATGCTGAATCTTTTTAATGAGGTCAGGATAGGTTTCTCTGTTTGGAATTTCAGCACAGACAAAACGATCTTCATCATCGGCAGTTAATATTTTTTTTTACAAAGTAAAAAAGTAAGTAGAGTTCTGCATTGGACTCCTGTCTGTAAAGCCGTGCTATTTTCCTCTCACAGTTCCAAATGTACATGGGGTTACCAAGGTGATACCTCAGCTTTTGTTTAGGTTTTTGTACAAGGGCAAGACAGAACGTTTTTGACTCCTGGGGTAAATGTAGCTTTTTAAATAAGCAGACAGATAAACATATATACATGAACAAAGTAACCAATAAATGCATGTGCGGTAAACGCCGTTTTTGAAATTCTCAAGATTCTTTATTTGTCACATGCATAGTTATATAGGACAACACGCAGTGAAATGCATCCTGATTCGCTTATCAAAAACTGTGCAAAGTTAGAAGAATATCAGTTAAATTACCAAAAAGTCATAGATTGAAAGATAACAGTATAGTAGAACATAATAAATAAGTAAAATTATGTGAATAAGGTAGAATTAAGTGTTAAGGTGCAATAGTGTAGTAATTATTGTGCAAAACCAAAGTTAGACTGGTGCATAGTTAAATGAGGCAGTTTGTTCGTTTGCGCTACTGCAATCTTTACTTTCTTTTTTAATATTTTCTAATTTTCCTACTTTCATATCCTTTAACTTTGTCCACATGTGTGTAGCGCTGTTTTTTTTTTTTTTTTTTTTGAGCCTTTCTAATTTCACTGGTTTCATAGTCTCTAACCTGCTCTGCATGTGTTTAGCGCCAACATTTGTAAATGTCATTATGAAGTTCCACTTTGTCATTTTACTCATTGTCTTTTAATTCTGAGCCGTACAGTACAATACATAGAACAGAATAAATCCTCAATACAGTATAAAAATAAAAATTCTAGAAGTACAGAGTAGAATTTCACATTAGATGATATCACATAATATGATTTGGATTTTTTTTTAATTTGGAGACCTCATTCATCAAGCTGCCTCCCCCATTTTGCCATTCCACATCTGAAAAAGCGCTAATCCGATGAAAGGACCCCTCATTCCCACATCCCCATTCATCAGGGATGACTTTACCTTAGGCAGGCAATCTACAATTTAAAGAGATTGTTATTTTCTTGTGAATTGTTACATATGCATTATTTTCACTTTTACTTTAAAAACCTTTGTAAAAACAATACTTGTTTCTTTAATTCCTGCCTCGCGCAAGGTTACATCTCTTTCTTCCCAGACATATAATACTGCTCGTGTTGTGAAGGGTGTTGCGGCTGAACGTACGCTAAGGATATACCTTTGGATCATTTGCTGTCTTTTTGCTGCTTGCTAGCTGCCTCTTCTGCCTGTCACATGTCGTTGTTTTAAGAGCTGGGAACACATGATGCTTGCCTGCCAAAAGCAATCCAACAACTGCTAGTTTTGAGGTCTGTTGACTTGTTTTAAATGATGGCTCACTGCCTGGTCTCGCGTGACGTTGTAAAAGCATACCTGTCTTTTATTTCTGGCCACGGGCGTGGTTGAATTCTTTCTTGCAGGATGTATAATGCTGCTCACGTTCCGTTGGGGTAGCTGCTGACGCAGCTTTCTCCACATGTGTATAGCGGCGTTTTTTTTTTTTGAGCCTTTCTAATTTCACTGGTTTCATAGTCTCTAACCTGCTCTGCATGCGTTTTGCGTCAACGTTTGTAAACGTCTTTATGACTTTTATTCATCGTCTTTTAATTCTGAGCCAGATTGGACGTACTTTTTTTTCAATTCCACTTGTTCCAGGCTGATAATTACTTTCCTTATTTTCTGATTTGCACCTTGATTATTCTTTTTTGCTCTTTTTTCTGTCCAATGCATTTAAGTCTCTTTTCTCCGTGCCCGATTGGACGTGCTTTTTTACCATTCCACTTGTTCCGGGCTGATCATCACGTTCCTTATTTTCTAAATTTGCACCTAGATTATTGTTTTTCTTTTTAGCATTTTTTTCTCTCCATCGCTTTTGGGTCTCTTTTTTTCACGCTTTTCTTTCTTCTTTGTTTAATCGTCGACGTTTCATTTCTACCCTATTCATTTCATTTCTACCCTATTCATTTCTACCGTATTGACCTTATACACTTTATATGCACTGAGAGCCCTGGAGCTGTGTGTTCTGCATGACTGCCTTTACACTACTGATTTGTTTTTTTTTTATATTGCTTGTAAGTAGGGTGTGTCTTGCAAGACTCTCGTTCTATGTTCCCATGAGACGCACCGTGGCAGGTCTCTTTCTTCTTGCGGGTCTTTAAATTATCTTCCGAGAAGATCACGTATCATAGATTATCAGGACAGGGGACATGATTTCTTTTTATAATAGAGAGATATAAATATTATCTATGTATACAGTGGATTCAGAAATTATTTAAACCTCTTCACTTTTTTCAGATTTTGCTATCTTAATAATAATAATAATTCTTTACATTTATATAGCACTTTTCTCACTACCCAAAGCACTCTCCACACATGGAGGACCCAGGATGTGAACCCATGATCTCTTTACTGTGAAGTAGCTGTGCAACCACTGCACAACCTGCATTGTGCTCAAATTATTTAAAGTCAATTTTTTGCTACATCAGGCAACACTAAATACTCCAGAATGACAAAGTGAAAACAGGATTTTTGCAATTGGTAATATTCATTTTTGCTTAATTCAGAAACTTTCGCATAGCTGCTTCATGATGCAAGATATAAAGGGTTTGTCCTTATCAGTGAGAATCTCATGAGGGATACAAATATGTATGAACATATCCGAGAGTGCTTTTGCAATAGTTTGGGCTTCTGCCTGTCACAGCACTGCTACTTCTGGGTGTCTTTTAGTGTAATCGATTAACACAAGCATATTCTGAAAGCCATTTTTACTTTTTGGAATATCTAAACCCACCAACTCAAAAGGGACGTCTAAAATAGGCATCGGTACCAGGGGCGCCTTGACGGGTCTGTGAGCAGAAACTATTTGACAGTTGGGACAGGCCTTACAAAATCACCCAATAAAAGAGTTTCAAAATGCGTTCTCTTGTCTTTTCTGCACCAAGGTGACACCCCAAAACATGACTGTGAGCAATTTTTTAAACCTTCTCCTTATGCTCACTTGGTACTACCAACTGCTTGATACGTCCATCACCCATGCAATCAGAAATCACCCGATACAAAAAAACATCTTTCAGCAAAACATGTGGTGTTTTAAAATCCGGGTCCTCTCTCTCCAGATAGTAAGAGTCATTTGCGACATGGGCTTGTCTGAATGCAAAATCCAAGTTGTTATCAGCTTGTTGTTGGCGAGCAAACTCTGTCTGGATGCCAGTCTCTGGTTCCTCTATGTTTGATGCAGCAACACAGTCGCCTCCCACTGCTATTTAGTTTTCGTCTGTGTCCATATTGAGTCTTTGGTCTATGGAGGCTGTTGGTGCATGTGACAGAACGGAAACGTTTGCCAGCTGTCCCAGGACTTTACTTGAGGATTCGTCCCCCAGCTCGCTGAACAACTCCGGTTCAATTTCAAATCTGTTTCTTTGACTGACATTGTCTTCGGCAAGCCCCTCACTATCCACTACGGGTGTAGGTGTTCTGCAGGTGGCCAAGACCCATGGGAATAGGGCATTCCTTTTTCCTATTAGGAATGGCCAGAGTGAGGTGACTGATGTGGCAGTCCAAACCTTAAAGTTCTTCCCTTTAAATTTCAGGGGGAGTAATATAGTCTCATATGTTTTAATGTCCCCATGGACGCGAGCGACAGCTGCCGGAGCCTTATCTTGCTCTGGGTTTTGCTGTATTTCTTGGGGATCCATCGGTTCAAGGTCCCCACTTCTGGTACCATGTGACATGTGAGTCCCTGTCTTGCACCCCAAAACATGAAGCTGTGTCTCAGTACTTTTGCAAAACCAGCTTTATTCAACTTGAAATAGGAAAAGCATGGTTATTTATTGTAGCGGAATCTACCACTCTTTTACACAGACGATCAATCAGGCAGTGTTGTGACCAGGATAAAGGCCAAGTAATACTGTACCCTGCATTTACAATATTCCTTGCATCACCCATTGACGGCAGGCACTCATAGCATGACCACAATGTTTTGGGATTTGTTTTCGCGGTGAGCTGTTACAACGCTGGGAGCCTGTGGTTGCCCCGGTGACTGATAGGCTGTTATCCACAGATGCGGCGATCGTGCTTTGGGATGCTCTTTGGCGTGTTGTCCTGTTGGGGGGAGCCCCAAAAGAGTTTACAATATAGATATATACAGTATATAGTTTAGTCTGGCTCATTCCATGCAGCTCCACAAGCTCTCATGTGCCTAATCCACTGCCTGTACATTCATGGCATTGAATACACTGCATTTGGGATCAGAGGTAATATCATCTGTCTACTCCATGATCCAAAGTAATCCAGGATATTTAGAGAGACAAACAGGTGGCTAAGCAACCAGGCCAGTGGATTTTAGCAGAGGAGAAGTTCTTCCTAAATGCTTGCAGGTTTTACTTTTCTGATCCTCCTCTTTCATGTGTTTCACATCACCTTTCACTGCTAGGAGCTAACATCAAAGATTCTGCTAAAAGGTATTTCTTTTCTCCAACTTCTACTCTCTTTATAATTAACACTTTAGTTTCTAAAAGCATAACTTTACATTTTTGTAACATACTGGGCAAGTTATATTTAGTACTTTATACAAATAGTAAAATGTCTGTCCTACACATAAAAAACTATAAGAATCCCTGTAAGAGCCAATCTTAGAAAGTTAAAGTTTTGAGTTAAACTCATATTAATGTTTGCTTAATTTGAATAGAATATAATTTCTTCCATAGTCATAGACAATGGTATAGTCATTTCCCCCTATAAGTTAGTAAGAGATAGAACCTTCTTGCTATAACTGAGAAACAGTGTGATAATGAGCTCAGTTGTGTTTAGAACAGGTCACAGTAAACAGAAACTTGAAAGACCCTTTTTCAAGTTTAGAAATGGGATAAGCATACAGTTTTCTGACCGTTTTGAAA
Organism: Erpetoichthys calabaricus; assembly: GCF_900747795.2. Taxonomy (NCBI): domain Eukaryota; kingdom Metazoa; phylum Chordata; class Cladistia; order Polypteriformes; family Polypteridae; genus Erpetoichthys; species Erpetoichthys calabaricus. The sequence continues at coordinate 66,220,779 of NC_041410.2, read as the reverse complement.
TGGTTCAGAAATTCTAAGTGATTAGTAATGATTTAAGATGTAACAAGATTAAGCTTTGAACAGAATTTTTTCTTATTATAAATTTTTCCTTTTTTTTTGCTATTTTAATTTTCTTTTTTTGTGTGAACTGTTTTACTTTAAAATTTAATTAAACTTTTAAAAAATGAAGATATTTTGTCTGTGGAATCATTTCTGCGCGCCAGGCCTTTATTGAATCACATTTTTTGAGTTAGAGCTGCAGAATTTTGAAAACTTTGGGAAAACGCAGCTACAATCCCTTTCTACAGTATGCAAAGTATCAACTGCAGACTGTTACGTTTAGCAGTCTTCATTAATTTCTTGTAGGGTGAATGAATTTTTAATATGTATATATTCATTTACAACAACATTGCATCAAAAATAATGTTAATTTTTCTTTTTATGGCAATTTGAAAAAGTTGAAATATTTACTTTTTTCAGTTATGCCATATTCATTTTGTATTGGGTGCCACCATTTTTGAGTGATTTTTCAGATTGTCCAGAACCACCAGGGGAAGTGTGGCATATGACATCATTGGAGCAACCATATAAAGGTGAACACATTCATCCTGTACATATCTGAGTTTTGGATAAAAAACAGTGTTTATGTACAAATCTGTTTGCAACTAAAAGCCTTCTGGTGTTTGAATTTGCTTTGTTGTTTCAGATCATTGATTTTTCGCCTTGGGTTTTGAACTTCACAATTGATTGGTTTGCATTCTTTGGTAAAGTGCCAGGCATAAACTATGTTTTGATCTCATGATCACTTTTGTAAAAATCTTCATTGTTTTGTTCTGGGTCAGTACACATTCAATGACTATATCAGGTAGAGAGAATATTAGAATAATGTAGACGAGAACAGGCCATTCAGCCCAACAAAGCTCACTAGTCCTATCCACTTATTCCAAAAAAACATCATGTCGAGTTTTGAAAGTCCCTAAAGTCTTACTGTCTACCACACTACTTGGTAGCTGATTCTAAAAGTCTATCATTCTTTGTGTAAAGAAAAACTTCTGTTTGTGCGACATTTACCCTTAACAAGTTTCCAACTGTGTCCACGTGTTCTTGATGAACTCATTTTAAAATAAGTCTCGATGCACTGCACTAATTCCCTTCATAATTTTAAACACTTCAATCATGTCACCACTTAATCTTCTTTTGCTTAAACTGTCTAGGCTCAGCTGTTTTAATCTTTCCTCATAATTCAACCCCTGTAGCCCTGGAATCAGCCTAGACGCTCTTCTCTGGACCTTTTCTAGTGCTGCTATGTCCTTTTTGTAGCCTGGAGACCAAAACTGCACACAGTATTCCAGACAAGGCCTTACCAGTGCAATATAAAGCTGGAGCTTGGACTTAATAATTACTCCACACATCGTGCTATATAACCTAACATTCTGTTTGCCTTCTTAATGGATTCTGAACACTGTCAGGAAGTAGATAGCTTAGAGTCCACTTTGACTCCTAAATCCTTCTCATAAGGTGTACTCTCGATTTTCTGACCGCCCATTGTGTGTTCAGTCCTAACATTTCTACTTCCTATGTGTAATACTTTAAATTTACTAACATTAAATTTCATCTGCCACTAATCTGCCCAAGCATTTATGCTATCCAGGTCCTTCTGTAATGATATAACGGATTCCAAATTATCTGCTAATCTGCCTATCTTGGTATCATCTGCAAACTTAACCAGCTTTTTACTTATATTCCTATCTAAATCATTTATATACTGTATATTAAAAAAGCAGCTGCCCTAGCACTGACCCCTGTGAAACACCACCCTCAACATCAGCTAATTCTGATGAGGTTCCTCGCACCATCACCCTCTCCTTCCTGTGTTTGAGCCAATTCTGCACCCATCTAAAAACATCACCCTGAACTCCCACTTCTTTTAATTTGATGCCCAACCTCTCATGTGGCTCCTTATCAAATGCTTTCTGAAAGTCAAGATAAATAATATCATATGCTCCACTTTAATCATATCCTTTTGTTGCCTCCTCATAGAATTCCAGCTTGTTAGTAAAACATGACCTCCCTCTTCTGAACCCATGCTGACTGTTCCTAATAGCTCTTGTCCTTGCCAGATGTTGCTCAATCTTATTCTTAATAATTCCTTCCATTAATTTTCCTGTGATGCATGTTAAGCTTACTGGTGTAATAATAACAAACAGCGTCAAAGTTTGGGTTTTTTGGCCTTGTATACTGTAACAAAAAAACACGGTCAACCTTCTTCCAAAAGAAAACATCAGACAAACATGGATGGGTGGATGGACATTTTAAGGAGGCAGACCGGAAATTAGAGACGTGGAATGCTGGGAAGGTGCGGTGGTGGACGGGTAGTGGACGTCATCAATGGGAGAACAGAAGACAACAACAACAACAACAACAACATTTATTTATATAGCACATTTTCATACAAAAAGTAGCTCAAAGTGCTTTACATAATGAAGAAAAGAAGAATAAAAGACAAATAAGAAATTAAAATAAGACAACCTTAGTTAACATAAAAAGGAGTAAGGTCCGATGGCCAGGGTGGACAGAAAAAACAAAAAAAAACTCCAGAAGGCTGGAGAAAAAAATAAAATCTGTAGGGGTTCCAGGCCACGAGACCGCCCAGTCCCCTTTGGGCATTCTACCTAACATAAATGAAATAGTCCTCTTTGTAGTTAGGGTTCTCACGGAGTCACTTTATGCTGATGGTTATACAGACTTCTGGCTTTTAATCCATCCATCATTGTTGGAACATCATGGTGCTTTGGGTAGATGGTGGTGGCACAAGCCACCACCAATAGGACACCGGAAAAGGAAACAGAAGAGAGAGTAGGGGTTAGTACAAATTTTGAATGAATAGTTATTATAATGAATTGGATATACAGAGTGTCAGGATTAAATTACAGTGAAGTTATGAGAAGGCCATGTTAAAGTAATGTGTTTTCAGTAGTTTTTTAAAGTGCTCCACTGTATTAGCCTGGCGAATTCCTACTGGCAGGCTATTCCAGATTTTAGGTGCATAACAGCAGAAGGCCGCCTCACCACTTCTTTTAAGTTTTGCTCTTGGAATTCTAAGGAGACACTCAGTTGAGGATCTGAGGTTGCGATTTGGAATATAAGGTGTCAGACATTCCGATATATAAGACAGGGCGAGATTATTTAAAGCTTTATAAACCATAAGCAGAATTTTAAAGTCAATTCTGAATGACACAGGTAACCAGTGTAGTGACATCAAAACTGGAGAAATGTGTTCGGATTTTCTTTTCCTGGTAAGGATTCTAGCAGCTGCATTCTGCACTAACTGCAAACGATTGATGTCTTTTTTGGGTAGTCCTGAGAGGAGTGCATTACAGTAATCTAGCCGACTAAAGACAAACGCATGAACTAATTTCTCTGCATCTTTCGATGATATAAGAGGTCTAACTTTTGCTATGTTCCTTAGGTGAAAAAATGCTGTCCTAGTGATTTTATTAATATGCAATTTAAAATTCAGATTACAATCAACGGTTACCCCTAAGCTTTTTACCTCCGATTTGACTTTTAATCCTAATGCATCCAGTTTATTTCTAATAGCCTCATTGTAACCATTATTGCCAATCACTAAGATTTCGGTTTTTTCTTTATTTAATTTGAGAAAGTTACTATTCATCCATTCTGAGATACAGGTTAGACATTGTGTTAGCGAATCAAGAGATTTGGGGTCATCAGGTGCTATTGATAAATACAGCTGTGTGTCATCAGCATAGCTGTGGTAGCTCACGTTATGTCCCGAGATAATCTGACCTAATGGAAGCATGTAGATTGAGAAGAGCAGCGGACCCAGGATAGAGCCTTGTGGAACACCATATAGAATATCATGTGTCTTTGAGTTATAATTACCACAACTAACAAAGAATTTTCTCCCTGCCAGGTAGGATTCAAACCAGTTTAAGACACTGCCAGAGAGGCCCACCCATTGACTAAGGCGATTCTTAAGAATATTATGATCAATAGTGTCAAATGCTGCACTCAAATCTAAGAGGATGAGAACAGATAAATGGCCTCTGTCTGCATTTACCCGCAAGTCATTTACTACTTTAATGAGTGCAGTTTCTGTGCTGTGATTTGTTCTAAAACCTGACTGAAATTTATCAAGAATAGCATGTTTATTGAGGTGCTCATTTAACTGCATAATGACTGCCTTCTCTAGAATTTTACTTAAGAAAGGCAGGTTAGAGATGGGTCTATAATTTTCAAGAGCAGAGGGGTCGAGATTATTTTTCTTAAGTAGGGGTTTAATTACCGCAGTCTTAAGACAGTCTGGGAAGACCCCCGTATCTAATGACGAATTTACTATGTCAAGAACATTATCAATAAGCACACCCGATACTTCTTTGAAAAAATTTGTTGGTATTGGGTCAAGGGCACAGGTGGATGGTTTCATTTGAGAAATTATTTTATGTAAATCAGGTAAATCTATCCTAGTGAAAGACTCTAATTTATTTATTATGGAGTACTGGGGTTTCGGGGGATCCTTAGTGTTGGGGAGATATACTATGTTATTTCTAATATCATTAATTTTTTGATTGAAAAATACAGCGATAGCCTCACAGGTTTTACTGGAAGTACTTAGGAGGCATTCCTTTGAGTTACCTGGGTTTAACAGATGATCAATTGTCGAAAATAAGACTCTGGGATTACTAGCATTGTTATTTATAATCTTAGAGAAATAGCAGCGCCTCTCAAGACGGACTGTGTTATTGTATTCTGTTATTTTAACTTTTAATATCTCATAGTCAATAGTTAGTTTAGTCTTCCTCCATTTACGCTCAGCTCTACGGCATGTTCTCTTTAAATCAGACACTCTTTGGGTCTTCCAAGGTATAACAATGCTAGAAGATTTTTTAACTGTCTTTTCAGGTGCAACTATGTCAACAGCAGCCCTCACTTTAGTATTAAATCTTTCCACCTTACTATTTACATTCTCCTCGCTATTATAGTTGGCACTATAAACGGACTGATTGGTTAGAATGTTTGTAAGTTTTAAAGTTGCTGATGAGTCAAAGAAGCGTTTTTTAACAATATGCTTCTCATGAGTGTTTTCTATCATTATTTCTATATTAAAAAGTAGAAGAAAATGGTCTGAAAGACCCGTATCAATGACCTGCTTTATATCAACTTTTAGTCCTTTAGTAATTACTAAGTCTAACGTATGACCTGCTTTATGTGTAGGCCGATTAACGAGCTGTCTCAAATCAAAAGAGTCCAGGAGGTTCATAAATTCTTTTACTTTTTGGTCACATTGATTATCTACATGAAAATTGAAGTCGCCGACTATTAAGAGTGCGTCATAGTTCGTAATTAAGATTGACATCAAGTCAGAGAATTCCTCAAAGAAAGACGCGTTGAATTTAGGAGGTCTATACACGGATAATACTAGAACGTGAGAATCTCCCTGAATAACAATGGCGAGATACTCAAAAGACTTGAACTTACCAAAACTGATATTTTTACATTTTAACCTGCTAGAGTAAATGTTTGCTAGCCCTCCACCCCTCTTTCCTTGGCGATCAGCACGAGTAAAACTGTAATCCGGAGGCGCAGATTCGATTAAAACAGCTGCGCCATCTGAGCTAAGCCACGTTTCACTTAGTGCAATAAAATCTATTTTTTTTTTCACTAATAATGTCGTTGATAAAAAACGTCTTGTTAGTTAAAGCTCTAATATTTAATAGTGCCATATTCAATGTTTCGGAGGAGCAGAGATGAATACTATGTGCGTTATTGATATAGGGAACCGGAATTAAGTTATTTTTATTAGCGCCGCTCTGTGTGTATTTTTTGTTTAATCTATGATCTGTTTTTACAGTTTTAATACATTGTTCATCTAAAGTAGTAACTTTAATTAAATTATTGGCGTTTATGCCGTATTGCCTAGATTTTCTATGTGCATTAAGATTGGTTATTACAGTATTTATGTTGCGCACTTTTATGGAAGATTTTTTTAAACAATTATCATGACCAAACACAGGAGTGGCATTTCGGAAGAGGTTAAAAGCAGAGATAGATAGTCAAGATAAACGAATTACCTTCGATATGTTTTCGGAGAGGACCCGGGCGCCGAAGCTGTTCGGATGCAGGCCATCTCGCTTGAAGAAACGCGGTCTTTCCCAAAAGAGGTCCCAGTTGTTAATGAACCCGATGTCTTGATTCTTGCAGAAGCCCTGCAGCCAGTTGTTTAAACCAAGCAGACGACTGTAATACTCGTTTGATCGTCTGACGAGAGGGAGTGGACCCGAGATGAATATCTTTGCCGAAGAGAGAAGAGAGAAAGGAACCCGAAAGTGTTGATGTTCTGTTTGTCCGGGACGGATTATGGCGGTGGTGTTTCGTCCTTTCTATGGGAAGAGAGAGAGAGAGAGGTTAGTATCCCACCTTTGTCCCCTGGCACGACTTGTCACGATGCGCGTCGGCTCTTTAAGCTGCTCACCATGCACTCGTGCGTGACATGACCCCCACCCCCCCTCAGCCCAGACCCATTAGGTCGGGTGGCCCAAACCGAGAGGTCATGAACCCAAGAGAGAGCATCAGCGTTGGCTTGTAGGTTACCCCGGCGATAAGTGATGGTGAACTTATAGGGCTGCAAGTCCAAAAACCACCTAGTGACCCGAGGATTCGACTCTCTGTGAAGAGCCATCCACTAGAGAGCGGCATGGTCCGTCACTAGGGTGAACTCTCGACCCAATAGGTAGTACCGCAGGTACGTTACCGCCCACTTGATGGCCACGGCTTCCTGTTCCACCGCTGCATACCTTGTCTCCCAGTCCAACAGTTTCTGGCTGAGGTATACCACGGGGTGCTCGACACCGTAGATGCTCTGGCTCAGCACGGCACCTAGACCTGTGTTCGAAGCATCGGTCTGGAGGAGAAAAGGGAGAGTAAAATCAGGAGTTCTCAAAACAGGTGCCGTCATCAGGGCCATCTTTAGGTCACTGAATGCTCGTTCCGTCTCGCTATTCCACACCACATGAAAAGAGGCCCGTTTCTTTGTCAGGTCGGTCAAGGGTGTGGCCCTCTCAGAGAAATGAGGAACAAACCGGCGATAGTAACTCGCTAGACCTAAGAAGGCTTGCACCTGCTTCTTGACTATCGGACGGGGCCATTCGAGGATGTCTTTGATTTTGGAACACTGTGGTTTCACCAGTCCTCCTCCCACTAAGTAGCCCAAATATTTGGCTTCGTTCAAACCAAAAAAACACTTCCGGGGGTTAATACGAAGCCCGGCCTTCACTAGCGTCAGGAGGACAGCGTATACCTGCAATACATTTTCCTCCCAGGTGCCAGAAAAGATGACCACGTCATCCCGGTACGCAGCACAGTAGGACTGGTGGGGCCGTAGCACTCTATCTACCAGACACTGGAAAGTCGCTGGTGTCCCGTGCAGCTCAAATGGAAGGACCTTGTACTGTCAGTGCCCGCTAAGGGTGCTAAAAGCTGTCTTCCCTTTTGCAGATGCCGTTAAGGGAATTTGCCAGTATCCCTTTGTCATGTCAAGAGTAGTCAAATACCAGGCCATTCCCAGCCTCTCGAAGAGTTTGTCAACGTGAGGCACGGGATAGGCATCGAACTTGGAGACCTGATTGAGATGTCTAAAGTCATTACAGAATCTCCAGGAGCCGTCCAGCTTAGATACGAGGACGTTAGGACTGGACCTGGGGCTATGGCTTTCTTTGATGATGTCCATGTCCAACATACGTTGCACCTTTAACTCCACTTCAAGACGTTTCGCCTCCAGGAGGTGATAGGGTCGTTCCCTGACTACCACCCCCGGGTTTGTTACAATGTCGAGCTGAATCAGCGCGGTCTGGCCTGGTGGTTCACTGACCACTTCTAGGACAGACCGGATGGCACCTTCGAGCTCCCGTCTCTGCTGGGCTGTCAAAGTAGGACCGAGGTTAAGGCCAGTTTTCTCTGAGAAAAGGGAGAGGGACGGTCCAGAGGTACTCGGCTCCTCCCTATCCCTCCAGGGTTTTAGAAGGTTTACGTGGTAGACCCTCTCGCTCGGTCGACGATTTGGTTGGAGCACCAAATAGTCAATAAGCCCTTTTCTCTCTTTTACCTCGTATGGACCCTGCCAATGTGCCAATAGTTTAAAATGTGAAGTGGGCACGAGCACCATTATGTGATCTCCCGGCTGGAACTCGTGTAGGGAGGAATTCCTGTTATAATTCCGGGCCTGCACTGCTTCAGCTCTAGACATATGTTCCTTTAGGAGGGGCCAGATTTTTTCTAATCTATTGCGTAACTGCGCGATATGTTCCAGGATGTTGGTGGAGGGAAGTGCCTCCCCTTCCCAACCTTCTTTTAACACATCTAATATGCCCTGGGGCTAGCGTCCATACAGGAGCTCAAAAGGGGAAAACCCCGTGGAGGCTTGTGGCACCTCCCAGTAAGCGAAAAGCACCAGCGGTAAAAGTTGGTCCCAGTTCCTACCGTTCACGTTGACTACCTTGCAGAGCATCTGTTTCAGGGTCTGGTTAAAACGTTCCACCAAGCCGTCTGTCTGGGGGTGGTATACCGACGTTCTGAGATGCTTAATGCGGAGTAACCTGGCTACTTCCCTGAACGTATCTGAAGTAAAGGGTGTACCCTGGTCTGTAAGGACTTCTTTGGGTATGCCCACTCGGGGAAAAAACACCTACCAGTTCCCAGGCAAACTTCAGGGAATCATTGTTCCACTGTTCTCTTTTAAAGAGCGCCGGTGTGGACTGAAACTGATATTCCACACCAGCGAGCAGATCGGGGATAGCCTTGTCTCGACCCGGAACCTCCTCTGGTGGTACTTCCAGGTTGCGGTCAGTACCTGAAAAGGGCTCCCTCGTCTCATCCGCGTCATCACTAGTCATCACAGAGCACGCCGTGGGAGCAGCTGGGATGGGCCCTTGCCCATCCATAATCAGACCCCGCCTGGACTTCGGAATGGTAATAGTTCTACCACAGTTGCTCTCTGACCAGTCTTGTCCCAGTATAACTGGGAAGGGGGGCCTCGGGTAACACAGCAACAAACATTTCTCTAGGTTCCCCTTCCCAGGTTATGAAGCATCTAGCAGACCTGTATGACTTGGTCACCCCATGTACACAAGTGATTTTCGTGTTTGGAGCTCGCCACTGTCGTGGTAAAACATAACGGTGAGCAACAGTAGTAATGTTACTCCCAGAATCGAATAAAGCCACCACCGAGTGCCCATTTACCAATACCACTCCTGTATTTCGAGCTGCCAGAGGATTAGACAGAGCACAGTACCTCTCACCCTTGATCCAGCTGCAGTCCATTGGTTACTGGTTGAGGGGACAGGAGTTGACGATATGTCCCAGCTCACCACACTTGAAACAGCGTAGCGGGGTAAGCACCCTGTTCCTCAGTCTAGCCGGAGCCTCCAGTGCATGGCGGGTGGGCTCCGGGGTGGCCACACATCCCTGTCGGACCCCACGAGCCGGCTTCTCAGACTCCCTGAGTTGGAGCACCGCCAGTTGTCACTCGAGGTCCTCCAAAAGGCCGTTCATGTCCTTAAAGGGATGCCTCCGGACCTGCTGGGTGAGGTAGTCCGGCATCGCGTGGATAAAGGCCTCGCAGACTACTTGCTCGACCACCTGTCAAGCCTGGTTGACGTCTGGCCATGGCCAGTGTCTGATCTTATCCCAGAACTCGAAGGCCTGGACTCTAGCCGGGCCGCTGGAGTCGAACTTCCACTGCCGCCATTCCCTCGCCTGCTGGCCGGAGGTTACGCCGTAGCGCTTATATAGCTCAGCCTTAAGGAGGTCGTATTGTGCGACTTCCTCCTCGGGAAGATCATGATAGGCCCACTGCGCTGGGCCCTTGAGGTATGGGGCCAGAATGGAAGTCCACTCCGCTCGCGGCCACTGATTACGGGTGGCCGTCCTCTCGAATATCGAGAAGTAGGATTCTATATCATCTGCCTCGGTGAGGGAAATGATAGGAAGGTCATGCGGGCTCCGGCTTTACTGTCTCTGCTGCTGCCAGCCGCCAGCTGCCTCTTTGCGTCAGCGAGCTCCGCCTTCATGGCCGCATGGTCCACCTGAAGCGCCTGGAGCTGGTTATCCATGGTATTAAGGACCGTATTCAGATCCTGACCTTCAGTCATCTTTTTTGGGTCTTTAGATCCTGCCGGCTACGCCACTGTAATAATAACAAACACACAGTGTCAAGGTTTTGGGCTTTTGGCCCTGTATACTGTAACAAAAAAACACGGTCAAACTTTTTCCAAAAGAAAATATCAGACAAACATGGATGGGTGGACGGACATTTTAAGGAGGCGGACCAGAAATTAGGGACATGGAATGCTGGGAAGGCGCGGTGGTAGACGGGTAGTGGACATCATCTGTGGAAGATTGTGGGTTCGCTTCCCGGTTCCTCCCTGTGTGGATAGCGCTTTGAGTACTGAGAAAAGTGCTATATAAATGTAATGAATTATTATTATTATCATCAATGGGGGACCAGAGGCAAGAAAGGAACCCGGAAGTGTTGATGTTCTGTTTGTCCAGGATGGATTTTGGTGGCGGCGCTTCGTCCTTTCTATGGGAAGAGAGAGAGAGAGAGGTTAGTACCCCGCCTTTGTCCCCTGGCACGACTTGTCGCAGCGCGTGTCGGGTCCTTAAGCTGCTCCCCATGCGCTCGTGCATGACACTGGCCTATAAGAGGGATTGTAAAATGATTTGCACAGTGCTTAAAGAAGAGGTACTTGGACATGCACATGCTCAATAGTGCATTTTATGGCAACTTCATTATGAAGGAGCTTCATTAAATTTGTTAGTGTATACAGTATGTAATATTGCTAAACCCAACTAAAATCTGTGTTTGTCTTTGTTGTCAGACATAGCTACTGTAGCTTCATCTAATTTGCCTTCTAGCTGGTTAGGAATCAACACCTAGGAGGCAACAGATAAAAATGGGATGGTGGTATGCTACCCTGACCTAAGAGAAGACAGCAGTTGAGAAGCAGGAGGTAAAACTAACTTAAAAGGAGCCTGCGCAGATGCAGCAGTAGCAGCAGAAACAGGCCTCTCTGAGTTAGTAAACTGCTTTTTAATAGACAGTCTTGTTTAAGGCTATCAACTCTCTACTTTGTAGTGTATGTCACTTTTTCCTTTTACACCTCAGTGTATCACATAGGCATTAGAAGTGGGGTTGTTGTTAACTAACAACCAAAGATGCAAAACTAGTTTTATATTCAAGCTCACATTAATATTGGGTATAATTATGTTAATACTGGGTATAACCTCCTCATACTATATGCAAACAATCATATAAATGAAGAATTTCCTCCTATTAAATGGTAGTCTGTACCCTTTCAACCTAGAGGCACAACAGCTTGAGGTTCATTGCCAGTTGCTAGATTTAAGAGACCCACTGTTCAATCCAGTCCCATACATGCTTAATCTGGGAGTGGTTCAGTGAACATGCTGGCTAGGGGAGTTGAAGAACAAGTTTTAGGCCACGTTGACTAATATACATGGCATGTGGGTAATGTGTTGTATTTCTGGAAGAACATATCTCTCATTTCAGACAGCAATAGGATCAGGACCAGCTGGCTGTGGTCCCTGAACAGTGGTGTCAGGATTGGGCGCTTCAGAGGCTTAAGCCTCAATCTATTGCCCCAAGTCCCTGATCTTTTCTGCATATAATATACTTCTACCCTTCATATCATTATATACGATCTAGGCCCTAATCAATGTACTGTATGTTATATCATTACAGAAATGTGCGTGTTAAATGTGTTAGAAGCCCCAAGGGGTACTCCACCCTGCTTTCTATATTCTATATACTGTACATATCAGGGACTTGCGGTCAGGGGAGGCAGGTGAGGGTCATCTTAAAAAGTAAAAAAACTAATAATGATAACATAAAATAAATGTGTCCACTGGTCTGTGGTATAAATATGTTTTCTGTAGGATTCCAATAATTTTGATCATTTTTATAGTTAAAATTCGCTGGTTTGGCACATTTCCTGTTCAAATACAGGGGAGAAACATGAGGTGCGGCAGCGATGAGCCTCACCTCACCTCGGACTGCGTTGTCCCTCACACACGTAGTTGAAGCATGCAATTGGTGCATGCCTGTTGCTGTCTCTCTCTATGTTGCCAATATACAGTACTGTTTACAGACACATTTATTATACACCCTGACTTTCCACAGTCTGCATAATATCTTTAATGAATGTGTATGACATATTTAGTCTTGCTGATCAGAAATAAAATTGAGTGAAAAGGCACAAGGTGAGGCAGACACTATTGTGCCGCACCAAAGGGGGCAGATGTGAGCCAAAAAGGTGCTTGTTGCTGCTGTTCTTTTACAGAGAGGCTCTGAGCACCAGTAAGTAGCAATATCAGAAAGTCAAGTGTACTGCAGCGGTAAGTTTATTTTTATTTTTTGTTCTGACTGACTGACAAAATGGAAGATTAAGACTTTTAAAGCTAAAGGAAAATAAGTAGAACTTTTACAAGAAAGTGACGGAAATTCTCATGGAGAAGGATAGGTGCATGGACTTCATTTACAAATAAGACCACAAAAGGTTTTCAATTTTATAAAAAAAATGGGATCAGACTAAGAAAAAAAAAATCCAATATTTAAAAACTACATTTTAACCTTAAATAAATATTCTTTTATTTTTCTTGTAATCCTTTTGTTGAACAGTCTTTATTAAAATTGATTAAAGCATCAGAATTAAAAGCTTTTAAAAACAACTAAATATTTCAATTAAGGTCAAAATTGAAATCCATTTTTTTGTACACCACTCTATACTTTCATTTGTATTGAATGAGTATGAATTGTGGAATTGCAATGTCAAATTTAGAACACATGGAGGGTGTAGAGGAAATGTGCTCTCTCTCACCACTATAAATGTAACGTTCTTTCTTAGCCAAATATGAACCTTACCGATATGTGTGTAAAGAATGCTGATGAGAAGTGAAACATAACCAGTAGTCAATGTACATACTGCCAGTTGAATAGTGAATAAGCTACTCTTTGGGGTTCATATATTTGTAAATCTGACTCTGAAGGAGTAAGTGCCTCACCAGGTATGAACTTCACCGCATTTCACTGATACATATATACATTTGTGAATGTATATATATATATATATATATATATATATATATACTCTATATATAGTCACAAACTACACAAAGAGCCATAGCAAGGTTTGGGGCAGCCAACTGTATTTGCAAGAAAATGATAGCACTGATGTGCAGAAACTGGAGTCCAAAACAGAACTGAGGGGATAGGGAAAAGGTGGAGGCTTTTAAAGGTCAGGGCAGGAAGTGACATCAAAGGGGCCGGGATCGGAAAGGTCTTCAGCCATAGGCATACATTGTGTATGTGTATATATATATATATATATATATATATATATATATATATGAAAAACTTTGGGAACCCCTCTCAGCCTGCATAATAATTTACTCTACTTTCAACAAAAAAGCTAATAGTGGTGTGTCTTTCATTTCCTAGGAACATCTGAGTACTGGGGTGTTTTCCAAACAAAGATTTTTAGTGAAGCACTATTTAGTTGTATGAAATTAAATGAAATGTCAAAAAATGGCTGTGCAAAAATTTAGGTATCCTTGTAATTTTGCTGATTTGAATGCATGTAACTGCTCAGCACTGATTACTTGCAACACCAAATTGGTTGGATTAGCTTGTTAAGCCATGAACTTCATAGACTGGTGTGTACAATCACCCTCAAAGCAACTCTCAAAGATCTGAAAACAAAGATTGTTCAGTATCATGGTTTTAGGGGAAGGCTACAAAAAGCTATCTCAGAGGTTTAAACTGTCAGTTTCAGCTGTAAGGAATGTAATCAGGAAATGGAAGACCACAGGCACAGTTGCTATTAAACCCAGGTCTGCCAGGCCAAGAAAAATACAGAAGCGAAGTATGCGCAGGATTGTGAGAATGGTTACAGACAACCCACAGATAACCAACAAAGACCTGTAAGAACATCTTGCTGCAGATGGTGTATCTGTACATCGTTCTACAATTCAGCACAATTTGCACAAAGAACATCTATATGGCAGGGTGATGAGAAAGAAGCCCTTTCCGCATTCACGCCACAAACAGAGTCGCTTGTTGTATGCAAAAGCTCATTTAGACAAGCCAGGTTCATTTTGGAACAAAGTGCTTTGGACTAGATGAGACAAAAATTGAGTTATTTGGTCATAACAAAAAGCGCTTTGCATGGCGAAAGAAGAACACCGCATTCCAAGAAAAACACCTGCTACTTACTGTCAAATTTGGTGGAGGTTCCATCATGCTGTGGGGCTGTGTGGCTAGTTCAGGGACTGGGGCCCTTGTTAAAGTCGAGGGTCGGATGAATTCAACTCAATATCAACAAATTCTTCAGGATAATGTTCAAGCATCAGTTGAAGTTACGCAGGGGTTGGATATTCCAACAAGACAATGACCCAAAACACAGTTTGAAATCTACAAAGGCATTCATGCAGAGGGAGAAGTACAATGTTCTGGAGTGGCCGTCACAGTCCCCTGACATGAATATCATCGAAAATCTATGGGATGATTTGAAGCAGGCTGTTCATGCTCAGCAGCCATCAAATTTAACTGAACTGGAGAGATTTTTTTATGGAAGAATGGTCAAAAAACCTCCATCATCAAAGGCTATAGGAGGCGTCTAGAGGCTGTTACATTTGCAAAAGGAGGCTCAGCTAAGTATTGATGTAATATCTTTGTTGGGGTGCCCAAATTTATGCACCTGTCTAATTTTGTTGTGATGCATATTGCATATTTTCTGTTAATCCAATAAACTTAATGTCACTGCTGAAATACTACTGTTTCCACAAGGCATGTCATTTATTAAAAGGAAGTTGCTACTTTGAAAGCTCAGCCAATGATAAACAAAAATCCAAAGAATTAAGAGGGGTTCCCAAACTTTTTCATATGACTGTATATATATATATATACATTATATATATATATATATATATTCACGGCATTCGAAGTCTGTGTCACAATCTGATTGTATGGGTGTTTACCTACCAGGTAACGCTTGTGGTTGGCCAGCAATCTGCTAACATCCGCCACGGTGCCCTCAGTTTGTGAAGAGCAGATCATAGAATGGTTGAAATAGTTTACTGTCAAATAAATGCAAAGAGTACGCGACACGTGTTTCGCCCTCATTCTGGGCTCATCAGGCGTACACACTCCGCTGCACTCCCTCTCGGGAATCGAACCTCGGACGTCAGCGCCAGAGGCGATGCCCCTAACGTTGCGCCACGGCGTGTGGTTTGTTTATTTGACAGCATGTAGATCGGGGTAATTACATTCACGGCATTCGAAGTCTGTGTCACAATCTGATTGTATGGGTGGTTACCTACCAGGTAACGCTTGTGGTTGGCCAGCAATCTGCTAACATCCGCCATGGTGCCCTCAGTTTGTGATTCCCGAGAGGGAGTGCAGCGGAGTGTGTACGCCTGATGAGCCCAGAATGAGGGCGAAACACGTGTCGCGTACTCTTTGCATTTATTTGACAGTAAACTATTTCAACCATATATATATATATATATATATATATATATATTTGCAGTTGGAGATCCACGAAGGGAGAAAAAAACGAATCACGTATCATAAAATAGTTTTATTCCTGAGCTTTCAACCCCTATCAGGGGTCTTCATCAGAGGATAATGCTTAGACTTACAAGAATCAAAGGCAATATATAGCAACACATTCAGTGGGGCGGGGGGGGGGGGGGGTGTGGGGGGGTGGAGGATTTATGTCCAAGTGTCTGTTGATGGCGTTTTCATCTGATAGCCAAGACTCGGCCAACTCTCTGGCACTTTTAGTACTGGCCTTAAATTTTACTTTTACGTTGTCCCAGTTGAATGTGTGTCCTGTCGATTTAGTATGTGCATATATCAAAGATAGTGCGTCCTTTCTTCTCACGGAGTTGTGATGTTCCTGTACACGTGTTGAAATTCTTTTTGACGTTTGTCCTATGTATACCGCTGAGCAAGAATTGCATGGAATACTATAAACTACGTTTTGTGTTTCGGCTGTTGATTTCTTGTTTTTTTTTTTTCTCCCTTCGTGGATCTCCAACTGCAAATATGCAAACCGTATCACAGACCTTCTCTTCCATATATATATATATACTGTATATATATACTGCTCAAAATAATTAAAGGAACACTTTTTAATCAGAGTATAGCATCAAGTCAATGAAATTTCTGGGATATTGTTCTGGTCAGTTAGGTAGCAGGGGGGTTATTAATTAGTTTCAGCTGCCTTGGTGTTAATGAAATTAACAACAGGTGCACTAGAGGGACAACAATGAGACGACCCCCAAAACATGAATGGTTTAACATGTGTTGGCCACTAACATTTTTCCCTCCTCGTCTTTTCTGACTGTTTTTTCACTAGTTTTGCATTTGGTTACGGTCAGTGTCACTACTGGTAGCGTGAGGCGATACCTGGACCCTACAGAGGTTGCACAGGTCGTCCAACTTCTCCATGATGGCACATCAATACGTACCATTGCCAGAAGGTTTGCTGTGTCTCCCAGAACAGTCTCAAGGGCATGGAGGAGATTCCAGGAGACAGGCAGTTACTCTAGGAGAGCTGGTCAGGGCCATAGAATGTCCTTAACCCATCAGCAGGACCGTTATCTGCCCCTTTGGGCAAGGAGGAACAAGATGAATACTGCCAGAGCCCTACAAACTGACCTCCAGCAGGCCACTGATATGAATATCTCTGACCAAACAATCAGAAACAGACTTCATGAGGGTGGCCATGTGCTCACTGCCCAGTGCTGTGGAGCTCAATTGGCATTTGCCATAGAATACCAGAATTGGCAGGTCCACCACTGGCGCCCTGTGCTTTTCACATATGAGAGCAGGTTCACCCTGAGCACATGTGACAGACGTGAAAGGGTCTGGAGAAGCCATGGAGAACGTTATGCTGCCTGTAACATAGTTCAGCATGACCGGTTTGGTGGTGGGACAGTGATGGTCTTGGGAGGCATATCTATGGAGGGATGCACAGACCTCTACAGGCTAGACAACAGCACCATGACTGCCATTAGATATTGGGATGAAATACTTGGAACCATTGTCAGACCCTATGCTGGCGCAGTAGGTCCTGGGTTTCTCCTGGTGCACGACAATGATTGGCATTGAGCAGTTTATATATATATATATATATATATATATATATATATTATGGGATATTGCCGGCCATTCATCCCAGCCAATACCCCCAGGCCGCCAGATGGAGCCCTCCCTGCGGTGTGGAGGTGCCCCGAATTACAACAAGGCATCATGGACATTGGAGTTTTCCTGTACAGCCCTGCTGGATAATGTCAGAGCCGCCAGGGGCCGCTGCAGGGAGGCCCAGAGACTTCTATTTTACCTATAACCCGGAAGTATGTCTTAGTCACAGTGACAGAGGAAATGACGTGCTTCTGGGATGAGAAAGAAGAGTTTTGATCTGACCTGGAAGTGCTAGGAAGTCACATGGACTGAGGGTTCAGAAGCACTTCCAGGTCGAGAACTATAAAAGACTGTGAGAGATCCCAGACGGACGAGCTGAGTTGGGAGGAAGGGTGGCAACGCATCTGGGAGTGGAGGATTGTTTACTGATTATTGATTTGTGTTTATTTATGAGTATTGTGGAGTGGAGGGTGCTTGGTGCACATTATTGTCCTAATAAATACAATTATTGGACTTTTATCTGGTGTCTGGTGTCTGATCAGAGGGTTCAAGGGAGTGATAGCACCCCCTATCTGTCACAAAATATATATATATATGTATGCATTCTATATATACAGTATCTATATACATATATATATATATATATATATATATATATATGCATTCTATATATACAGTATCTATATACATTTTAATATTCTATATACAGTGGTACCTCTGGTCACGACCGTAATTCATTCTAAAACTCTGCATGTGACCCGATTTGGTCGCGACCCGAACGTAGTTTCCCCATAAGATTGTATGTAAATAGAATTAATCCATTCCAGACCGTATGAACTGTATGTAAATATATTATTTTAAGCACAAAAATAGTTAATTATCCATATTACTAACCGAGAATGCTAAACCGGATGGACGCAGGGTCATCCGGCCATGGGCCGTAGCCGCAAAAAGACGTACTGCGCAGCCGCCCCAAGAAATGAGGGGCCGCGAGAAGCGGATGAGGGGCCGCGAGAGGCGGACAAGACCACAGAAAAAAGGAGTCAAAGAAATGAGGCGGCGGGAGCACAGAAAAAAGGAAAAGGCACAGAAAAAAGTAGTCAAAAAAGCAGGCGCAGAACGAAACCCATGGCACACGAAACTAGCACACAAAAAAAAAGAAGACGCTCGCGCACAACAGCATGTCACCCCCCCCCCCCCTACAGGCACCGGACGGGACACACACCAAGAGGGGGATTTAACAAGCCCATGGAACACAAAAAAAAAGAACAAAAAACCACACCACACACCCTACAAGCAACGGACGGGACGCACACAAAGAGGGGGATTCAACAAGCCCCTGGAACACAAAAAGAAAGAAGATGCTCGCGCAACAACAATCCTCACCAACCCCCCCCCCCCACACATCAATAAGAAGTGACACCCAAAGCCACATTTCTAAAGGAAACGTCCATATTAAACATACGTCATCTCAACACCTTCACACTAGGCAGCATAGGTGGATCTCCTTACAATAAAGCACTATTAACCGTTCAACTGCAGAAAAGGCTCCATATTAACAGTGAGTGCGATCCTCCTTATTACTTATCCATATTTCGCACGCTGAGGAACAAACAAGTCATGAATACACGGTCACGGGTACAAAACGATTCGGATCAGATAACGGGACCAAACACACGAACACGAATGAAACAAAAAAATACACGGGGGCGCATACAACGCGCTTCGGAAACTCCAGGAGAAAAAATGTCTCGGATCAAAAAACGCAAAGCTCAAGTAACCCCGTTACAGAGACGTGCCCAAATGGACAGACACAATGAACGTAGACGCATACAGCGCGCGTCTCAAAGTACTGCATCGAAACAAGCACGATTTCAAAAGAAAGAGCTCGCGTCTCAGGCATAAAAAAAAGGGAGCGAAGAGACAGAATAAATGAAGGCAGACGTGTACAATGCGCATATGACCTGCCAGAAAACAAGCAAGCAAGACTCCAAAAGCAGAAAGCTCAACTGACCGACATACAAAAATGGACAAGGCTCGATACAAACAATACACGACGTACACTGAGACGGACTTTTGGCAAAGCGGGGGCGAATCAATTAAAAATCCAAAATAGCGCGTCACAAATAATGGACATGCAACAACGCGGCACTCAAACGACACAAGCAAAACCTGCCCGTCGCGGACATCAACGACAGACACCTGCTAAACGCTTACGCCAGTTGGCTGACAACGCCTTCAATAATAATATTGAGGAAAATTCATTGGGAATAATGAATGTCATTTGCAATCATTGTCATTCACTTAACTTCCCAGAAGAAACAACTGGCAATACAAATAATGAATTTACACATTGTTGTCAAAAGGGGCAGATTAGACTGCCTCCTTTACATTCATATCCTGAATATCTACAGAAGCTTCTAACTAACGATGTGCCTGAAAGTAAAAACTTTATGAACTGCATTAGAGCATACAATAGTTCATTTGCTTTTGCATCTACCGGAGTACATATCAGGCCACCAAAAGGCAATGGCCCATACTGCTTTCGCATATGTGGTTAACAAAACGCACTATATTATGTCCAAAAAATATTAATGTTAATCACATTGATAACCAGGTCATTTCATTACTTCCTGGAGAGACACGGCTCTTTCTAAGCTCTGACAAAGTTGACTCTGATGACGACAATGAACATCTGAATTTACCCTTAGAATATTTGAACACTATTAACCCAGACGGATGACCACAACACAACCTTACCCTTAAAAACGGTGTTATTCAAGCAACAGTTCTTACAGAATCACATGCTAACAATACTGTTCTCATTCCTAGAATTGACCTTACGAGTTCTGACCTGGATTTACCTTTTACATTGAAACGCCGACAGTTCCCCATTAAACCTGCATTTGCCATGAGCATCAACAAATCACAAGGACAAGCCATGGACAAGGTTGGCATCTACCTCTCTGAACCCGTTTTTGGACATGGACAACTTTATGTTGCCTTCTCACGTGTTCGACGTTCATCTGACGTTAAAGTTAAAGTTATAAATGATCCATGCCAAGGAAGACTCATTCAAAGACAAGACAACATCTTTACTACTAATGTTGTATACAAAGAAATATTCCAATAAAACATTACTCTATGCCAAACGCTCTATTTTTTATTTATATAGGCATCATCCAAACCTGCACGCTATTCTATATCTAATTCATACATCTCACTCTTTGTCATGCCCCAACGCCAGGGGTTGGCGAGCGAAGCGAGCAGGGGGCGGAGCCCCCTAGTACCATAGAATGCACAGTGTAATAGTAAACTCAATGTAAAAACATTGAATAACACTGAGAAAACCTTGAACAACAGAGAAAACTAACACTGTAAGAGTTTGCGCTAGACCCTTACGAACTACGCTGTATACACTTTTAACAGTTTTAAGCACAGGGAAAAAAAATTAAATGCCACTTCACTTGCAAAACTTTTCAAACCATCCTCTACTGGCTTTAAATTCCTCACCTTCGCCACTCGAAGAAGGATTTTTTTTCAGCAAATCGGCATGAATCTTCCTGGCTTTCTTGCATATGATTGCCTCGCTTACGCTATCACCTGCAAGTTGCTTCTCGTTCAACCGCACTAGCAACAGTTTTTCCACCTCTTCCAGCACTTGAAGCCTCTGCTTGGTTAACATTGTAACTCCTTTTGCAACATCAGCTACTTTGTTAGGGCCTATGTACGCAAACAAAAGAAAATGGGAGACGGAGAATGGGAAATCATTGGCGCTTACAAATGCGTGTAGGGAAACTGGCGGCCAGTGTTTTTGTTCGCCACCAGAGCATGTGGTCATGAACAGATGCAAAATTTTGGCATACTTTTTGATCGTAACCCGATTTGTACATTTTGTGCCTCACTCCGCGCTGTCCATGCAGCGTGGCTACAGAGAGCTTAAACAACTCGGCGCATTCACATAAAAAATGACAATGGGTGAGCAAGTTTTCTTGAAGGCTTTTACTGGACGTACCTCGTTGTAAACTGAAATATATACAAAATGAACATACAGGCATTTACAGGTGTACAATCAAAGACAATAAAGAATGATTTACAAAGCAATGCAGTACATAGCAGACAGTGTACATTAAACAGTAAAGCTTTAAAAGACACTTACAAGGCGAGCGATTTCCACGGTTGGATCAAGACAAAGAGAAGCGCGTAGACAGAGGTTCAAATTGCTGAATACCACAACTAACCAGACCCAGGGGTTTATATACCCTAAAGATACGTTTTGCACGTGACTGAAACAAGAGACGAGGGAGGTGGGGGACATTGAGTCCGAATGGGCCATGTTCCGTGCCTCTATTGTTGAGGCAGCTGACTGGAGCTGTGGCCGTAAGGTGGTCGGTGCCTGTCGTGGCGGCAATCCCCGAACCCGTTGGTGGACACCGGCGGTGAAGGATGCCGTCAAGCTGAAGAAGGAGTCCTACAGGACCCTTTTGTCCTGTGGGACCCTGGAGGCAGCTGATAGGTACCGGCAGGCCAAGCGGAATGCGGCTTTGGTGGTTGCTGAGGCAAAAACTCAGGCGTGGGAGGAGTTTGGGAAGGCCATGGAGAACGACTTTCGGACGGCTTCGAGGAGATTCTGGTCCACCATCCGGCGTCTCAGGAAGGGGAAGCAGTGCAGTGTCAACACTGTATATGGTGGGGATGGTGCGCTGCTGACCTCGACTCGGGACGTTGTGGGTCGGTGGGGGGAGTACTTCGAAGACCTCCTCAATCCCATTAACATGCCTTCCAATGAGGAAGCAGAGCCTGGGGACTCAGAGGTGGGCTCCCCCATCTCTGGGACTGAGGTCACCGAGGTGGTCATAAAACTCCTTGGTGGCAGGGTCCTGGGGGTGGATGAGATACGCCCGGAGTTCCTCAAGGCTCTGGATGTTGTAGGACTGTCTTGGTTGACACGCCTCTGCAACATCGCATGGACATCAGGGACAGTGCCTCTGGATTGGCAGACCGGGGTGGTAGTCCCCCTCTTTAAGAAGGGGGATCGGAGGGTGTGTTCCAACTACAGAGGGATCACACTCCTCAGCCTCCCTGGAAAAGTCTATTCAGGGGTCCTGGAGAGGAGGGTCCGTCGGATAGTCGAGCCTCGGATTCAGGAGGAACAGTGTGGTTTTCGTCCTGGTCGCGGAACAGTGGACCAGCTCTATACCCTTAGCAGGGTCCTGGAGGGTGCATGGGAGTTTGCCCAACCAGTCTACATGTGTTTTGTGGACTTGGAAAAGGCATTCGACCGTGTCCCTCGGGGAATCCTGTGGGGGGTACTCCGAGAGTATGGGGTACAGGCCCCCCTGATAAGGGCTGTTCGGTCCCTGTACGATCGGTGCCAGATCCTGGTCCGCATTGCCGGCAGTAAGTCGAACCTGTTTCCAGTGAGAGTTGGACTCCGCCAGGGCTGCCCTTTGTCACCAATTCTGTTCATAACTTTTATGGACAGAATTTCTAGGTGCAGCCAGGGCGTTGAGGGGGTCCGGTTTGGTGGGCTCAGGATTGGGTCACTGCTTTTTTCAGATGATGTTGTCCTGTTTGCTTCATCAGGCCGTGATCTTCAGCTCTCTCTGGATCGGTTCGCAGCCGAGTGTGAAGCGGCTGGGATGAGAATCAGCACCTCCAAATCCGAGACCATGGTCCTCAGCCGGAAAAGGGTGGAGTGCCCTCTCAGGGTTGGTAGCGAGATCCTGCCCCAAGTGGAGGAGTTCAAGTATCTCTGGGTCTTGTTCACGAGTGAGGGAAGAATGGAGCGTGAGATCGACAGGCGGATCGGTGCGGCATCCGCAGTAATGCGGGCTCTGCATCGGTCTGTCGTGGTGAAAAAGGAGCTGAGCCGCAAGGCAAAGCTCTCAATTTACCAGTCGATCTATGTTCCTACCCTCACCTATGGTCATGAACTATGGGTAGTGACCGAAAGAACGAGATCGCGAATACAAGCGGCTGAAATGAGTTTCCTCTGCAGGGTGTCTGGGCTTTCCCTTAAAGATAGGGTGAGAAGCTCAGTCATCCGGGAGGGGCTCAGAGTAGAGCCGCTGCTCCTCCGCATCAAGAGGAGTCAGATGAGGTGGCTCGGGCATCTGATCAGGATGCCTCCTGGACGCCTCCCTGGTGAGGTGTTCCGGGCACGTCTAACTGGGAGGAGGCCCCGGGGAAGACCCAGGACACATTGGAGGGACTATGTCTCTCGACTGGCCTGGGAACGCCTTGGGATTCTCCCGGAAGAGCTAGAAGAAGTGGCCGGGGAGAGGGAAGTCTGGGCATCTCTGCTCAAGCTGCTGCCCCCGCGACCCGACCTCGGATAAGCGGGAGACAATGGATGGATGGATGAATGGATGAAACAAGAGATAAAAGGGTGCCTACGTGAGACACATGGGGTGTATTGTATTCAAATGTTTATTATAGGACCTACGTGCTTTACGTGAGTTTTATAGACTTGTATAGTGCCACTGTGAGTGTGGGACGTGACTGACTGGTGTGTTAATAAATGACAAGATGACGGGGGAGCACAGTTCAACAAATCTCAAGTCTCAACTAACAAGATGTGGTGCAGAACAGTACGTGTTCGGAAACGTTTGTGACCAGAGGTTCTACTTTACATATAAACTGCATGCAACAATCAAAGTTGGGGCTAAGACCCTGATAACTGGAAATCCTAGAAACACACCTCTCCCTGATCTAGGTATGTCTCTTCCATAATCTTGTGGTGTATGGTTGGGACATCTTCACACTGGAAGGACCAGGGGAATGAGCATATCCAGAGCATTACCTCCCTGGAGCAGCCCCTCTGGGTTGCAGCGGTGCCTCGGACTCCCGCAGGGCTCCATGGGAGTTGGAGTTGGATACAGCCCTGTTGGGATCCTCTCCACGGGTTGAGTCTGCCTAGGTGTGTGATATACTCTTAAGCTGCCCTTGGCTACTACCGTATCTGTTTTGTAATGCTGGGCCCCAGTGCTTGTGCCACCCAATCCAAGCTTACCTTTTGTATTGGACACAGTCACCAGCAAGTAGGTGGTGGTCTTTTATAGTTTTATAGGTTTCAGTCAGTGATACAGAAAGGTCTGGCAAAATATTTCCTAGGCTCTTCTAAACTCACAACAGGAAATTTTGAACAGTGGAAACGCTGTTGAGAAATTGAATGAACAGTTCAAGGAAGTTATGATCCAGTTGGACATGTTTAATCAGAGAAGTCAATGTAAGAAGCATTTAGTCCATTTATTTCTGTGAGTGAGTTCACCGTTGTCATTACATAGTTCCACAAAAAGCAGAGTTAAAGGAGTGAATGAAATGTGTTCATATAAAAACACTGAGTGTTATAGGAGTGTCTTGATTAATGCCACTCTTCAATACTATGTGGAAGATGGGTTTATTACCTCTGTATTGGTATCCTAGAACAACAGTTCTTATTTTCAAAACAAGACACCAGGTTTGGTGATTCAGTTTCTAAGGGATCCTCCTGTTTAGATTTCAGGTAAAAGCCTGAAAAGAACACTGATACCAACCATTTACCTTGAGCGTCATGCATAGCAATTCAGATTCTTTCCTGACTTTTGTCCTTGCATGCAACTTCTGAAAATGTGGGAACTGGCCAATTCTGCCTGCTTGTCATTTGTGGACATAGAGAAGACTTATGATCAAACCTGAGTTACCATGCCTTCCCATCCTGCCTAGAATAGGTCTCACCCCAAACAGTCTGACCTCCCAACTCCACACGGAGATTTTAGACTACTTTGACCAACAAGGACACCAGCTTTCACAGTTCAAAATATCTATTTAATTGTCACAAACTATACCACAAATACAATAAATGTCCTTTTAGGGAAAGGGCCCATCAAAACCTTGGGTTGTGAAGGACAAAGCCACAAGATTATCTTTATAAATGCAAAAGTTTATTTAGAACAAAAATGTCAAAAAGGGCAGAATGTTGCAAAAAGTATTTGCCTAAAAGGAAACCCAAAGCAAACAAGTACCAATACTCAATCCAAACGACAGTATCCACAAAACAGAAGCAAGAATTCACAGACAGCTCTTACAAAGACACTCTAAGAAATGACAGTGGTCCACTGAAGCATCTGCTCTCTGTTTTTGGAAGATAAAAGCTAAGGACTCAGCAACAGCAGTGACATCATAGTGAGTCTGCCCCTTGAGGTGTTTCACCCACAATATGCAAGGTATATAAGAGAATGCCTCATTATACATAGATAGTAAATAATAATCTATTTAAAACTGACTGTACGTAATTAATGAATAACAAAGAAATGTGAAAAAATATTCAAAGCTAACAAAAACACAAAAAATAAATAAAAGCAAGGGAATAAACCCTGGCAGTAATATAACAATGACCTGTATCAAAGTGTTTTTCAGTACATTATACATGCCTAAGGATGTGTTACTTGTTTGTTGATTACATCAAACAAACTACAAACATTTGTATACTTATCCCAATGAAATGTATGGAGGAAATGATTTGCATAATCAGAGGATTCAGGGCAGGCAGAAAAAGTACTGGGATCTTATATCTGACTGCACCTGGGAATTCCCAAAAAGGAACTCTAGACTGTTGCTAGGACTAAAGAAATCTGGACAGACCTGGTTAGCCTGTAGCAAAAGAATGGAAAATGAAATGCAGATGTTGTCAAGTGGCTTTTGACTCATTTTCTAAAGACTATGACAATGTTCATTTCAACTAATTCTTTAAACTGTTCCTGCCTAACTGATCTTGTTAAAGACTGTTTGTTTCAAGTAATGCAACTGAAATTCTGAAAGATTTTTTTTAAAACATTCCATATTTATTATTTCTTTATTATGTTGTAAATTATTAGCATCTTAAGATTCAGGAATATGAACTCCTTTTTGAAACCTAAAAACAAGACACAAATGAATCTAAGGACAGCTAAACACTTAACTTGACATCATCCATACCTATGTATATTCATCACAAAGCAACTAAAATACAGTATTAATAAATGTATATGATAAGATGTGTTGAGAAATGCCACAGGGGCACAAATCTACAAAATATTTGTTCATCTTCTCAATAATATAAATTATACAGTATTATAGATATTTAATGCAGGAGAGCGAGAGGAAGAGCAAACCAAATGTACAAATAGATCGTTATTTTAACAGCAAGAATCGGCTTCCAATTAAGAAACTGGTTGGAATGAAAACCTTAAACCACTCTGATCTGGTAGAGAGTTTTATTGGGGCTGTAGTGTTTTAATTTTAACAGCATTTTGCTTTCATTACAGAGCCTGATGCATTTAAAATGAATACTAATAAGTGTTACTCTTATTTTATATAAACAGATATAGAAGATAGAAGATATAATCCACCTATGTTGTATATTTCTATGTATTGCTTTATATTTACTGATATTGGTATTGATGCAAATAAATATAATTTTTAAGTGAAAGCTTAAAGCTAGTGTTTTTATCTGACTACTACTAGTGCTGCCAGATGGCAAGATCATTCAACCATAGTCTAACTGTAGTCCCTTAACTGCACAAATGGCAGTTGACAATGCCCTTGACAAGCCCTCTATTGGTTATAGATGTGGTTGAAATTATGGTCTGAAAATAAAGAAGGCCCAGTTAGCAGTCTGCTATAGTGGTACCATGAGTAAAATATGCAGTGTACAGCATGGACAGTGAGACAGGAAGCAGGGAACAGATGCATAGTTGGTTTTCACATTTCTTTGTGTCCTCCATTTAGATATCAACCTAAGAGATTAGTTTGTACATTACAGGTTAGGTGCATGTCATAGGTAATCTCATAACATGAATACACAAAAACATATAGGAGGGCATTGTTCAGCAATAGGATCATTGAAAAAAGAAGATAAACATCATTTTCTTCTGAATGCTTTGATAGTAGATACAATATCTGTAGATAACCAAAATATAAATGACACACTAAAAATTAAATAACAAGGTGAAACAAAGCAATATAAATAAATAAGGGGTTTGAACCCTGTCTTAACAAAAAGGTGCCATACCCTGAAAGCATAGTCTTTGAATGACAGGAGGATTTAGAATGATACTTCCTAAAGACTCATGGGATCAGGTCAAAATTAAATCAATAAACTGAATGTTCACAGATATAAATGGACAGTAAATATTAACCAATAACTCAACAGAGCGAGAATTAGTCTGCTTTGTGAAAAAATAATCAATTGTAAAACAATCCTCTGCAAAGAGAAGGCCAGAAATGCCGATGAGAAATTCTGCCTTATGAGGTTAGATTTGAATAATGTGATTAGCAGTGTCTTAATGGGCAAATAAGAGAGTTCCATATATTTGGAGCTACAGATTGTTAGTGAGCATTCAACAACAGTTTTATAGCAGAGTTTCAGAAGACAGAGGAGATATCTATTAGAAGATCACTTGCGTCTCATGTTAACATGAGCAAGCAGTGGTGGTGAGTAATTTTAGTATTGGACTGTACAGTCTTGTATGTTAGTAGAAGACATCTAAATCTGATTATTTTTCAGACAGAAAGACAGGTTAATATGTCAGCAGAAGGGCCAGTCTTTGAAAAGGGCTTCTTCATTATCTTACAACCGTAGAAGGATTACATCTTGCCTGAGGAAGGGGCCTTCGCTGCCTCATAAGCTTGCATTTGTAATCTGTTCAGTTAGCCAATAAAATGTGTCATTTTTCTTGACTTCTCATTGCACCTGTAGAAGCAGAAAGTTGTTCAGCAGAAGTGTGTTTTTTAATAGTATTACTTGCTGAAAACCTTCATGTTGTGTTTGTATACCTATAAACAGATACAGATAATTAGAATAGTAAGGTGCAAGCAACTTTAAACAATGACACACCTCTTGATCAAATATAAATAATAAATTAGTCGTAGGCAGTACAGGTCACAAGATTTTGAGCAGAAATATATTAAGAATTAATATTTTCAAGTTTCCACCTTTCCAGCATCCTATGGGTGTGATTTCTACCATATATGTCTTATATATTATGTGGGCATTATATATCAATCTCTGTTGTAATATGCTCAAATATCTACATTAATTGAGTGTACAGATTTTGACATATACATTTTCAAAGAGTGTGCTTCAACATACAGCATTTTTACTTTCTTTGTATCTTTAATAATGTGTTCAAATCAAAGTTGGCACAGTGGTTAGTACTGCTATCTTATAATACTAGAGTCCTTAGTTTATATCACAGCCAGGACACTAGCTGAGTTCTGTTTAGGTGCTCTTCCTGTGTCTATGTGAGCTTTCTTCAGCTCCTCTAGTTACTTCACCATCCAAAGGATACTTAATATTGGATGATTGATGAGTCCTAATCTTTCCAGTATGACTGAATATGTGCATGGGTCCTGCAGTGATCTGATGATGTTAAATACACTTAAACTCCACATGACCCTGTGTTGGAGCTAGTTAGTTAGTTAGTTAAAATAAATGAACAATTAAATGATCATAGCAAAGAAGCAAAGAAGAAGAGCTCATTTGCCTATTAGAATCACATTTGCCCCCACATATTAACCAGATGTACAGATACATAAATACTGGAGAAGGAAATAGTATAACTTACCCTGCACAGATCAGACTCATTGTTCTATGCTTACATAGTGATTTAAAGCTTTAAAACAAAACATACACACTTTATCAGTTGTCATATTGTTGACTCAAAAGCAAAAGTAAAAAACGTATGTGCTTTCAAAAGTACTCAAATACCAAGAGTAAAAGTATATTTTATAATAATGAGAAGGGGCAAGGCTTTGTCTGGAGAACAAAATATATTGATTTTATTTTTAAACAACACTTACACAATATTTTTGCTCCAGAAATGCACTACAGAATAATGAATCCTGCCATTGATCAGTACATAACTGCAGTAGGTGTCACAGCAATGACCTGAAGTGTAGTACTAGTGAATGTGGATTTAACTTACACTGTGCCCCCCATTGGGATACCTGGCAGCAGTAGATGAGGTATCCCTACTCCAGAGAGAAGAACAAAATAAAATACAATAATAAAATAAGTGAACATCTCTATAACCTTATCAATTGAACAGATGCACAATATAAAAATCTGAGTGAAAATTACCATAGGGTTTATTATACTTGACTGAGGTGAAGATGGATTTTAAAAGGTTTTAGAAGGGCTGTTATTACATTAAATAGTAATACAACAATTTCAAAATTGTTGATTATCTTTAATAAGTATTCTCTTAAGAACACTGTGGTTTCCTTTGTTAAATTTGGCACCCAATTTTATCTTTAAATTACTTGCTTTAGCACTTATCTAAACTATAGAATTAACCGTAATTAAACTCAAGGCATATTATTTATTCTTCTGCATAACCAGATGTATAGCAGTTGGTTGTCTCATAATACATATACATATTTTTATTTCAATCCTATAGACAATTTAAATTCTGCCTAAGAAAATTAATATTAGACTGCAATTCAACTGCAACACAACATAACAAAATGGCAATTACAAACCTGAAAGTCAATGTTCTACTGAAGAATCCTCTAGACACAGGTCAGTTCTGCTAAATTTAAATGCTTTTTCCTAAATTGAATAAAGGACTAATAAAAAGAACATCACTCTCTTAAATAAGATGGAGCCTAATTACAATGTAATTTAAAAAAACAATAAAGACAAAACTAAGTGTTAAGGCTAAGTCAGGATTTTCTTCCTGACTCATTTTCTTTTAATTTGATATTTATGTTACTATTAAAATATTTTTAAATATATTATATTATTGACTACTAGGGGGCTCTGCCCCCTGCTCGTTTTGCTCACCAGCTGCCGTGTGGGCAATATGCGCTAGCCACTTTGTGGCTCTGCCGCTCGCGCATGGGGAAGTGGATGTACAATTTAAACAGATTGTTATTTTCATGGGAATTGTTACATATGCATAATAGACCTAACTATTTTACATTACAGAGAGTAATTAACCATAATAAAACATTGTAAAATGTAATAAATTGAAAGAAAATTATGTTTCATGTTGTGTTAGAGGTATTCGTTGCGTTATACATTTTCGTTATGTTTGGCTTTGAAATTAACACGCAAATACTTTTCATACTTACACTTTTACTGTAAAACTTTAGTAAAAACAATATTTGGAATTAACTTTTTGTCAATATCGTTTTGAATTTGGTTCCATGTTTGGAGTTACATTGTGACAACGCAATGTATACCTGCCCGTAAGTGAATATCGTTTCTTTCTCTCTAATAAATAGACTGACTTTTTTGAATGTTTCTCACTGTGATTTGTTAATTGTCATAGCAAAAGGTAGTCTTACGGGAAATTGTAAACATTTTAATACGAATGGCATATCAAGATCTCCTTTGGTGTCTAATGTTTTCCCCAGAAGATGTACTACATTACCTTTCTTGTCGCTCACTAAAATTTTACATGTCAGAATTGTTCAACCAATTTTGAATATAACTAATCTTGTCCTATTGCATAGCCCATCACTCATACATAAATTACACAATAACATTGCGATGCATCTTTCTTTCAACAGTAACTCAGCCGTTGGAAGACCAGATGGTGTTAACAGTTTGTCGCAGGAGGCTGGGGGTCAGACCCAGCCGGGACGCCTGGAAGGACCGAGAGGTGGCGCATTTGTCCTCCGGGCCACGAGGGGGCAACAGCCCTGGAGCAGTAAAGGGCCACGGAAGGAGAGCAGGGAGGCTCAAGCCCGTCTGGGCCCGTATCCACTGCCAGGGGATGCCTCAAGCCTCATGGAGCCCAGGACATATTTACTTCCGCCACACTCCCGGAGGACGATCCTTCCAGGGACACCCGGAGTGCTTCCACGTGCTCGCCTGACACTTACGCCACACCAGGAATTGACGTCAGGCAGAGCACCTGGAGCTCATCCGGGTAAGGATAAAAGGGGCCGCCTCCCTCCAATCAGAGAGCTGGAGTTGGGAGCAGGAGCAGGACGAAGCTCCTGGAGAGAGAGGACAGGTGGCCCACGGATAGAGAGAAAGGCCCGGAGTAATGGTGATTGGGGCAAGAAGCACAGTGTGCTGTGCGGGACAGTTGAATTGTGTGTTGGAGAGAAGAAAAATAAATGTGCTTTTTATAAAGATGCGGTCTCTGTCTGATGGTGTCCGGGCAAGTCTCACAGGTTGTAGATATTCTATACGATATTGTAAGTTGATGTTTTCATCTTCTGCATAATCACCACCAACTGTTTCAGCATAGTCTATTGATGTGCATTTAATCAATTTGCTGTGTAACCAATTGACAATTTTCGCGTTAATTCATTTGACTTCAGTGTTTCTCGGTGCTAGGATTGCCCATGTAATCATTTCTTCTGTTAATAACCCTTTGGGATGAAATTCTTCATTAATATTTGGACATAATAAGTCTTCCTTTATTGGGAACTTAAAGTGAGGAAAACGTAAAAATGTAATGAGAGGTGAGAGGACAGTGGGCATGGACTGTTAACTGTAAATGGCTGAGAGGAGGGCGGGACTTGTAAAGATCTCTTGGCAATAGTCTCGTCTTGCAGGACTTGAAAAAAATCTCTTGGAAATAGTCTTGTCTCGTCTCAAGATTTTCTTTTATAATAGAGAGATGCTTTGGGTCCTCCCATGTGTTATGTTTTGAACATTGTTTTGTTCATTAATGATTTTTTACACATGCATTATGTTAATTTTTAGTATGTATTAAGGTTTTAATTATGTGTCTTGTTCCCTTTATGTAGAGGGACAGGGGACAGGGCCACCATCATTTATCAGCTGGAGGATTGTCCTCTGCTTGTATATTTCAGGCAGATGGTCAGGTTCTCTGGAATGGCATTGAGGTTTGTATTACAAATATAATCCTTCAGAGAAATTTGATTTCCTGGCTTTTTGCCTCTGTTTTGTAGATTTTGATGACTACAGGTCTCTGACTGATTTTGTTTGCTCTGGATTGACTTTTTTGACCTATGCTTTTGTTTTGTTTGCCATTGTACAGTATTCCTTTAAGAAATGGTTTTAGTCAGGGCGCTTCTCTTTCTGTCTCCAAGGGTTTGGTGAAAGGTCCATTTGGGATATTAGGCCCCAGTGTAGCCTTGTTATGATTGCAGAAGCACAACATGACTGAAGTGGTGTGAGGCCTCCAAAATATAACCACCAATCAGACTGAAATCCTAATCAGTCTGCCAAAGATACATAAATACTCTAGGGAAGACTGAGTTTCTACTTTACTGACTGGCTTTGGTCTTCAATACCAGGCAAAGTGAAGTTTAGCTTCAAATGTTCAAAAATATACTGCTCAAAAAATTAAAGGAACACTTTTTAATCAAAGTATAGCTTCAAGTCAATGAAGCGTCTGGGATATTGATCTGGTCAGTTAAATAGCAGAGGGGGTTATTAATCAGTTTCAGCTGCTTTTAATTCAAGTCTGCATGTCCAAGACTCTATTATGTGATAATCACTTCTTCCCTCCTATTACTACCTCCTCCTGTACTCTTTTCCCACCACCTTCTAAGTTTCATATGAATACCTTTTTTTCTAGTCTTTATCCCAGTTCTGTTGCCAAAGTGATATAACTGATGTTTCATTAAGGATTTTGCTTTCCATTTATGCAATGACACCATTAAGTTTATATTATTAATACTTAGTGACTGCTTAACCATATTGTTAGCTACCTTTTTTACCAAAATACTGACACGCGCAAAACCCATAGGAAATAAATAGCTATGCCAAGGATCTTCAGTTTGCGTAGATATTGGTCAATCTCTATTAATTTATCTTTCCTACATTTTAATTTCTTGTTTTAATACTTGATAAAGCAGATAAGGAGTCAGAACAAATCAATGCATACTTTGGGCTGACCTCTTCTACCCATTCTGGGACAGTAATTACTACTACCACATCTGAGATGAATGCTAGCAAGTTAGCTGACAGTGTTTTCCTAATGTTAATTTGAAACATGGGAACATAAACTTAAGCTCCTGTATGACCAGTCACTGAATCTTTCACACCATCTGAATAGATTTGTAGAAAGCCATAATCTTGTCTTTGCACATATTGATTGATGATTTGCACAAATGAAATACATTCTGTCTTTTCCTTAATTTTTTTCCTGGATACTCAAGCCCACTATAGGCAAAGGGCTGCATTACCCATAAGCTTTTATAAGGCTAGGAACAGTCCCTTAACAGTAACGGACAGATGTCCCACCTCATAGGGATCTACCCACAAAATACAGGGAACATCAGAGAACAAATCTAAGCACATAGAAACTGTTTAATAACTAAATAGAATAAAATTAACATATATTATGTAATTATACAAATGATAAATGAAGAGCCTCTCCTTTAACCGCCACCTTATCGTGGTGGAGGGGTTTGCGTGTCCCAATGATCCTAGGAGCTCTGTTGTCCGGGGCTTTATGCCCCTGGTAGGGCCACCCAAGGCAAACTGGTCCTAGGTGAGGGATGAGACAAAGAGCGGTTAAAACAAACCTCCTATGATGGAAAACAATTTTGGAGCCAGGCCTGGAGGTGGGGCTCGATGGCGAGCGCCTGGTGGCCGGGCCTGCACCCATGGGGCTCGGCCGGGCACAGCCCGAAGAGGCAACGTGGGTCCCCCTTCCCATGGGCTCACCACCTATGGGAGGGGCCAAGGAGGTCGGGTGCAGTGTGAGTTGGGTGGTGGCCGAAGGCGGGGACCTTGGCGGTCCGATCCTCGGCTACAGAAGCTGGCTCTTGGGACGTGGAATGTCACCTCTCTGAAGGGGAAGGAGCCTGAGCTAGTGCGCGAAGTTGAGAGGTTCCGGCTAGATATAGTCGGACTCACCTCGACGCACAGCTTGGACTCTGGAACCAATCTCCTTGAGAGGGGCTGGACTCTGTACCACTCTGGAGTTGCCCCCGGTGAGAGGCGCCGAGCGAGTGTGGGTAT
The DNA here is from genome assembly GCF_900747795.2 of Erpetoichthys calabaricus. Classification (NCBI taxonomy): domain Eukaryota; kingdom Metazoa; phylum Chordata; class Cladistia; order Polypteriformes; family Polypteridae; genus Erpetoichthys; species Erpetoichthys calabaricus. The sequence continues at coordinate 66,186,631 of NC_041410.2, read as the reverse complement.
ACTTATTGCCCCCCGACTTGGAGCCTGTACATTGGGGTTTACCCCGGTGGATGAGAGGGTAGCCTCCCTTCGCCTTCAGGTGGGGGGACGGGTCCTAACTGTTGTTTGTGCGTATGCACCGAACAGCAGTTCGGAGTACCCACCCTTTTTGGAGTCCCTGGAGGGGGTGCTAGAGGGCATACCTTCTGGGGATTCCCTCGTTCTGCTGGGAGACTTCAATGCTCACGTGGGCAATGATAGTGAGACCTGGAAGGGCGTGATTGGGAGGAATGGCCCCCCCGATCTGAACCCGAGCGGTGTTTTGTTATTGGACTTCTGTGCTCGTCACGGATTGTCCATAACGAACACCATGTTCAAGCATAGGGGTGTTCATATGTGCACTTGGCACCAGGACACCCTAGGCCTCAGTTCGATGATCGACTTTGTGGTCGTGTCGTCGGACTTGCGGCCACATGTCTTGGACACTCGGGTGAAGAGAGGGGCGGAGCTGTCAACTGATCACCACCTGGTGGTGAGTTGGCTTCGATGGTGGGGGAGGATGTCGTTCAGGCGTGGTAGGCCCAAACGTGTTGTGAGGGTCTGCTGGGAACGTCTGTCAGAGCCCCCTGTCAGAAATAACTTCAACTCCCACCTCCGGCAGAACTTCGACCACATCCCGAGGGAGGTGGGGGACATTGAGTCCGAATGGGCCATGTTCCGTGCCTCTATTGTTGAGGCAGCTGACCGGAGCTGTGGCCGTAAGGTGGTCGGTGCCTGTCGTGGCGGCAATCCCCGAACCTGTTGGTGGACACCGGCGGTGAAGGATGCCGTCAAGCTGAAGAAGGAGTCCTACCGGTCCCTTTTGTCCTGTGGGACCCTGGAAGCAGCTGATAGGTACCGGCTGGCCAAGCGGAATGCGGCTTTGGTGGTTGCTGAGGCAAAAACTCGGGCGTGGGAGGAGTTTGGGGAGGCCATGGAGAACGACTTTCGGACGGCTTCGAGGAGATTCTGGTCCACCATCCGGCGTCTCAGGAAGGGGAAGCAGTGCAGTGTCAACACTGTATATGGTGGGGATGGTGCACTGCTGACCTCGACTCGGGACGTTGTGGGTCGGTGGGGGGAGTACTTCGAAGACCTCCTCAATCCCATTAACATGCCTTCCAATGAGGAAGCAGAGCCTGGGGACTCAGAGGTGGGCTCCCCCATCTCTGGGACTGAGGTCACCGAGGTGGTCAAAAAACTCCTTGGTGGCAGGGCCCCGGGGGTGGATGAGATACGCCCGGAGTTCCTCAAGGCTCTGGATGTTGTAGGACTGTCTTGGTTGACACGCCTCTGCAACATCGCATGGACATCAGGGACAGTGCCTCTGGATTGGCAGACCGGGGTGGTGGTCCCCCTCTTTAAGAAGGGGGACCGGAGGGTGTGTTCCAACTACAGAGGGATCACACTCCTCAGCCTCCCTGGAAAAGTCTATTCAGGGGTCCTGGAGAGGAGGGTCCGTTGGATAGTCGAGCCTCGGATTCAGGAGGAACAGTGTGGTTTTCGTCCTGGTCGCGGAACAGTGGACCAGCTCTATACCCTTAGCAGGGTCCTGGAGGGTGCATGGGAGTTTGCCCAACCAGTCTACATGTGTTTTGTGGACTTGGAAATGGCATTCGACCGTGTCCCTCGGGGAATCCTGTGGGGGGTACTCCGAGAGTATGGGGTACCGGCCCCCCTGATAAGGGCTGTTCGGTCCCTGTACGATCGGTGCCAGAGCTTGGTCCGCATTGCCGGCAGTAAGTCGAACCCGTTTCCAGTGAGAGTTGGACTCCGCCAGGGCTGCCCTTTGTCACCGATTCTGTTCATAACTTTTATGGACAGAATTTCTAGGCGCAGCCAGGGCATTGAGGGGGTCCGGTTTGGTGGGCTCAGGATTGGGTCACTGCTTTTTGCAGATGATGTTGTCCTGTTTGCTTCATCAGGCCGTGATCTTCAGCTGTCTCTGGATCGGTTCGCAGCCGAGTGTGAAGCGGCTGGGATGAGAATCAGCACCTCCAAATCCGAGACCATGGTCCTCAGCCGGAAAAGGGTGGAGTGCCCTCTCAGGGTTGGTAGCGAGATCCTGCCCCAAGTGGAGGAGTTCAAGTATCTCGGGGTCTTGTTCACGAGTGAGGGAGGAATGGAGCGTGAGGTCGACAGGCGGATCGGTGCGGCATCCGCAGTAATGCGGGCGTTGCATCGGTCTGTCGTGGTGAAAAAGGAGCTGAGCCGCAAGGAGAAGCTCTCAATTTACCAGTCGATCTATGTTCCTACCCTCACCTATGATCATGAGCTATGGGTAGTGACCGAAAGAACGAGATCGCGAATACAAGCGGCTGAAATGAGTTTCCTCCGCAGGGTATCTGGGCTTTCCCTTAATGATAGGGTGAGAAGCTCAGTCATCCGGGAGGGTCTCAGAGTAGAGCCGCTGCTCCTCCGCATCGAGAGGAGTCAGATGAGGTGGCTCGGGCATCTGATCAGGATGCCTCCTGGACGCCTCCCTGGTGAGGTGTTCCGGGCACGTCTAACCGGGAGGAGGCCCCGGGGAAGACCCAGGACACGTTGGAGGGACTATGTCTCTCGACTGGCCTGGGAACGCCTTGGAAATCTCCTGGAAGAGCTAGAAGAAGTGGCCGGGGAGAGGGAAGTCTGGGCATCTCTGCTCAAGCTGCTGCCCCCGCGACCCGACCTCGGATAAGCGGGAGAAAATGGATGGATGGATGGATAAATGAAGAGAACAATATTATAAAAAATAATGGAGAACAATGACAATAAGGAAAAGAACACAAAGAAGACAAAAAGAAGCACTTTATTCAGGAGCCAGGGGAGGAACTCTGGCTTGACCATAATAAGCCTTTAGCTGGGCATTTTGAGTTTGGAGCCTGCAGGTAGGTGAGCCTGAAGCTTCATTCTAGAGGTTTAAGGCCTCATTGCATTTTGAAGCAAGGAAAACAAAATATTATAACAAAAAATATTAAATGAAGGAAAAATATCAACAATATTAACATGAACAAATATTACCAAATAAAAATGGCAAAATGAACAAATGAATATGCCAGAGACTGGGACACGTGAAGTACACCTGGTAAGACCATCACAGTATCAAGGAATTCCACAAAAAGATGATAAAACATGACAGCTCATCTATCTCTGCCATTAGTTTGGTTGACAGCACAAAAGAGGACTATGAGCCCCAAAAATGGCCAGATAAAAGTTTAATTGGAATATTGGCTATTACTTGAAGAAATTAATTAAAGAGCATATATTGGGAAAAGGATCTTAAAGACAGAGCTGCCAGGCAAGAGGAAAATAGGAAGGCCTAAGAGAAGGTTTATGAATGTGGTGAGGCAGGACATGCAGGTGATTGGTGTAATAGAGCAAGTTGCAGAGGACAGGAAGATATGGAAAAAATATGATCTGCTATGGCAACTCCTAACGGGAGCAGCCGATAGAAGAAGAAGATTCCAAATAGATTACAAATCAATACTACAATTTAGACAAAGGCCAAGTAACACAAAAGGATAAAAAACAGATATAAGGAAGAAAAAGCCACACTAGTCAAATCCATGTAATACAAGCAGGCCAAAATACAAAAAAATACTATAATGAGAACAAGGCTAAACAATTTTTAAAAGCTAAATAAAAAAAAAATCAAATAAGGTCAAGAAACATGAAAGGCCAAAAGTACTAAAGGCCAAACTTCAGGAACAATCCAAACCAAACTAAATTGCATCAAAGTCCTCCTAGGTTCCACATTAAGAGACGAGAGGGAATAGAAAAATAAATCAATACAATCAATACAATTAACAGAAAATGACAAAATCTTTAACAAAAAGAAGCTACTCAATGAACGATAATATCATAAGAAGCAAAAATAATTAATACAAAGCATTACATTAGAAAAAGAAACAAAACAATTTATAATGAATAATGACATGAGCAAATGGCAAAAGAGAGAATTAAAGCCAGGAACAAAGTTGCAGCAGAACCAGGACCTCTGCAACCTGCCTGTTTTAAACCTCAGCCGGAGCCTATAAGAGCTGTTAACTTAAACAATAAGCTCTGTAGCTTAGCTGGGCATGCAAAATGGTAGAGCAGACACACAATCCTCACAGCAGATGTAATTCCAGCAGAGCAGAATAATTAGCAAGAATAAATTGATAACTTGATAAAAGTACAGTAAATTAAGCACTTGACTAATACTACTTACTCCGCAACTGTTTAAGGTGTTATTATTAAGAGTAAAAACTATAAATGGGGGAGGGTTTGGGAAGTCAAAATTATATTCAGAATGCTCACTAAGCTCAGAACTAAGTATTGAATATCATTTAGACCATGAACCAATACAAAAAACAGAAATCATAGTCAAAAGTAAATATCATTAAGTCCACACTCTAATTTAGAGCTCTTGTCCATAACTAAATGTAGTGAAATTATATCCATGGCTATTACCATCTTTTATTGGTGGAACAAGGTGATCTATTTCCTGCCAATGAATCAGACAATGGCAGGGGCTGGTTATCCAAACTCTTTTTCACAGGGGCAATTTGGAGTCATAAATTTGGCTAACATGCACTGCTTTGGAACAATCAAACTGTCCTCAGGTAGTGACCAGTCTGGAAATCAAATACATGTCCCACGTATTGACAATTAAACATAAGAAAGTGTCTATAGCAAACTTCAATATCAATTTGTTTCATTTTAATATAAGCAAATGCAATAGGGTTACATTGGCCATTCTGAGTAGAATAAAATGCTGAAAAGAGCTCAGTTATTCAGGAAGAGTCATGTCCTTCACCTTTAAGACATACAGTAAATATCTCTTGAATACTTAACGCAATTGAAATTCGAAGCATCTTTCTAAAAATAATTTAACCAATACAGTGGATTTGTCTTTAGCTGCTGCCACAATTTATCCCGTTATCTGGGATTAAATTGCAGCCCGTGAACTCAGTGTGCTGCCTCAGATGAAATACATGTAATATAATCAGCTGAGATACACACACATTTCTGTGTTCAAGGCAGCTGGCATTTTTGTTATTTGCTAAAGCAATGGCATCTCTGAAACATACAGAGATACAAACACCATTACAATATACAGTATATGCAGATTACTCAGTGACCATTGTAAAACAAATAGACCGGGAACTGCAGGGAATTACTATTTCTGATGGGATAATCTCTGTTTATTGTTACTGGTGATAACTGATGCACTTGAAAGAGGTAGCATACAACTCTGCTTCCATCCAGTTAAAGTGCTTTATAAATAAATAAATAAATAAATAAATAAATAAATAAATAAATAAATAAATTTGTTATGCCTCACTGCCAAGCTCATTGGTAACATTACCGACGGTGAAGGGTTCAAGGGCTCCCAAAAAGCAAGATGGGAGTGTGGAGAACCTGCATCCTCGCAGGCCGTAACACTGAAGGAGCTGCCTGCCCTCCCAGGGTGGAGAGTCTGGTGTGTGATGACTGCGTGAGGACCTGAGAGAGCGATGAGGAGTGTACGGAGCTGAGTGAGGTAGAGGGGGGGGGTCAGAGGTTATGTAGGGCTTTGAAGGGGAGAAGCATTTAATCATTGATGGAACCAGAAAGCAGTGAAGCTGGGAGAGAACAGGGGAGGCGTGAGCAGAACGCTTTGTGTGGCTGCCGAGTTCTGGACGTCCTGTAGCTTCTGTTTAGATTTTGCAGGGAGGCCAATAAAGAGAGAGTTACAGTAATCAATGCGAGACATTATGAAACAACGAACCAGAGTTTGGGCATCGTTAACTCTTTCAGGGCTAATCATATTTTCCGTTTTCTAAAAAGCATACAAAGCAAACACTAAATGCATTTAACATTAAACATTAGCTTTCTAAGACCGGCCGTCACATGGCTTACATACTTACTACATTTACATTATTTAGCAGACGCTCTTATCCAGAGCGACTTACAACAGTGTTTGTTCGCATACCCCTTGGGGTCAGAGCGCAGGGTCAGCCATTGTACAGCGCCCCCTGGAGCAATTACAGGTTAAGGGCCTTGCTCAAGGGCCCAGCAGAGTAGGATCTCTTTTGGCAGTGACGGGGATTCGAACCGGCAACCTTCGGGATACCAGCGCAGATCCTTAGCCTCAGAGTCACCACTCTGCCCTACTACATGCCTGTTTGTCTGAACATTAATATTCTGAAAGGCACTTTCTGGAAAGGAAACAACTACCTGCCTTTCATTTTTGATTTCCAGATCACTTGCATCAAAATCGGCTTTTGATGAGTCAGGGTCTGATTCAGCGATAATATACAAAAAGCAAAAAAAAAAAAAAAAGAAGAATTCCCACAGAGTATTTTGCTTTGCACATTCGCTTTGCTCTTTTGCCCGATGTCAATGCCATTTTAGATGCTGTTTGCTCTACGCTCCTCACACACACACAGGGATATGATGTCAAGTCAATGAGTCTAACAGTCCTCCTAGAAAAGAGGGTCTCCCCGTAACGTGATGATGATGACTTTTGTCAAAGTCTACAGCTGATTATTACCCTCTACCCCGGGATGTTAACTAAAGTCAACATTCAACCTCGACCCCTGCTGTCGACAAAAGTCAACATTAGCCCTAAAAGAGTTAAAAGACAGATGTGAAATGATATCTGTTTTTTTAATCTAAGTTGGCGACTTCTAGACTGTGCAGGAAACTGACAGACATGTGAATTCACTAGTATCTCCTACACCCCCTTCCTGTATTTTTAATTTACAATTTGCATTTTAATACATAGAAAAATTATCAGATTGTTAACAGTAGAGTTGCTGGCCATCAAGGTAAATTCTTTGCCTTAAAGAGCTGAGAAATTTCTAGTTTAGCCATGAGGGTTTCTTTCTCCATGGTTAAATACCACATTTTTCAATCCGTCAGTTATCTTCTCCAGAGCATTACAGATTTCTCCTCTTCACTGTAAGAACATAAGAAACTTGACAAATGAGAGGAGATCATTCAGTTTGTCAAATTTGTTTGTTAAGCTAATAGCTAAGCTGTCCCCATATCTGCTTCAACCATTAAGTTGAAAGAATTCTGCTGGATCAACTTTATCAATGTTTTTGGAGATTTTGAAGATCTAAATTAGGCCTCCATGCTGTCTCCACTACTTAAGGTTAAACAAGTTTAGTTCTTTGAGTCTGTCATAGTACAATATGTGCTACTATGTCATTTTGTAACATGGAAACCAGAACTGCACACAATACCCTAGATGCAGTCTCACTAGTGAATTATATAATCTGAGCATGACGTCAGTTATATTCAACAGTTTTTATGATATAACCTAATGTTTTAGTTGCCTTTTTAATTGCTTCTGCACATTGCTTAGACAATGAAAACTTAATGTCAACATAAACCCCTAAATCCTTTTCAGATGTTGCTTTCTGCAGGACAGTGTCTCTTATCTTGTATTTATAACTGATGTGCCCACGTGTAACATTTTGCACTTTTGTACTTTAAATTGCATTTTCCAAGTGTTTGCCCAGTTTTTTAAGCTTGTCTAGGTCTTTTTGTATTCTATTTGCTGCTATTCCTCCAATTTTACTGTCATCTGAGAATTTCACAAGTTTAACAACTACACTAGAATTAATGCCATTAATATAAATCAGAAAAAGTAATCGTCAAAGGACAGACCCATGAGATTCTCCATTGAGGACCTCACTCCATGGGAAGCCTTCTAATTTTAACTGTACTCTTTTTCTTCTGTTGGTTAATCAACCTGAGATCTAAATTGGATTCTGGTTGCCACAAATGTATAGATTTCAGATCTAGATTCAGAATTAACTGTTGATGTGGGACTGTATCAAAGGCTTTTTGAAAGTCTAAGTAAATTACAGTATGTCATATCCTTTGTTTTTGTCAACTATTCCATTTGTCTATCCAAAGAAATCTGAAAGATTGGTTTGGCAGGATTGTCTTCTCAGAAACAAATGCTGGCTGTTATTTAGTATGTTATTTTTATATAGGCATTTTTCTTATTTATTTCTTATTATTAACACAAAGCTGAAAGCAAGAAAAGGCCAAAAAAAAAACCTCTCTGGGCTTATCTATACCGTTCCTGCAACCGTTTTTAACCATTTTAGTGGCTTTCCAACTTGCCATCTTCTTTTCTTATCTCCTGTTGCTCTCTCTCTCTCTCTCTCAAGATCTGGGCTTCGTCCTTTGCCCAGTAAGCATGGTGACCCACTGCTTAATAATAAACAGGGCTGGCTTTGTAAGCAGGGTTGCTGCACCAGGTTATTATTTTTTATATATATATATTGAAATCCTGACCACTCCCCCATGTGCTTTTTAACCAGTGGAAAAGCCAAGCGTGGATCATGCTTCCTCACCTGACCTGCCCTGGACATTATCAAATGGTACTTTCAGTGCTGACACAAAGACAGACAATGAGAGATAGTGAGATAAGTCAGTGCATGTATCTTTTTCATCAGATTCTTGCACGCTACACCTCAGCATTCACTAAAATAGTATTAGCTCGGACTATACTCTGAGCTTTGTTATTTGTCAGCCCCGTGACAATTTCTATTACAAAATTTGTAACCTTTTACATTTATACTTCACATGTTACATCACTTACTCTAACTTGTGCCAATATACTATCTAAAAAAGTAGTTTTGTATGGAAATGTAAATTTGTTATTTCTTGATTACTAAGTGACTGGTTTTTTGTTTATGTTACTTTTGATTTATCCAGATAAAAGTAAAGCAAGTAAAATGTTCTTCTCTTTAAAAAAATTACATTGTATATATTCTCTTTAAAAAAATTACATTGTATATACCTGTATTACAATTTCCTTATAACTGGTGCTCACTTGCAATCTAAACATTTAGTTTGTATGCAAACATTATCCCAATTATACTGTATTGCATTTTTGTCATAAATGAAAATATCAGGTAGCTTCTAATGAAGTAATTACATACATGTGATTTAAAATTAATAGCATCTGAAATTATTAATTAAATTATTTGTCCACTAATAATGCATTTAGGATTGAATAGTTTATAATAGTCACCTTTTATTGACATTAATCTATTTTTTGCCAATTATTAAATTGATATTTGATAGTACTTGAGATGCATATGGTATCACCAACAAAAAAGCTGGCCTGGTGCTGCTGCTTTACATCTTCAGGAGAATAGATTTGAATCCTAAATTCTTTAACGTCCCTGTGAATTTGCATGTTTTCTTAATTTCGTGAGGGATTTGTAAGGGATGTGCTCTGGTGATTAAGGGGATTTTTCATAGCAATTTTTTTATTGAGGTATGGAAAGAAAAACTGTAGGACTTATGGAAATGAATATGCAATATTAAAGCAAAAACTACCAACAAGTGAAAGGTGAAAACAAAAAAGAAAATAAAAACACAACCTTTCCATCCAGTACCCTCGCACTTATCCCACCCAACAAACAATATAACACATCCTTTTGACAGCCCTGAACAGCTGGAATGGAAAATATATAGGCCAACAATGTCTGGACACACTGAATAGATGGGTGCAACACAAAGAGCAAGACCCAAAGGTGAGAAGATTAAGAAGGAGAGTGGCGAGAAGGATCACAGGGCACCAGTCGTTTGATTAACTGTACCATAAACAGCCATTTAGCAATGCTAGGGTGGGAAGACCCATTAATCTTTGTCACTCACAGTTCCACAAGAGTAAGATTAAGTAGAGATATGTTCCAGAGGGGAAAAGCAGTTGGATCAACTGATTTCCATTGAGAGGCTAGAATTGATTTGGCAGCAATAATGTCCAGAGAGAATAACCTCCACTGCAGTAGAAACAGAAAGAGAAAGACAGATAGAAGAGGTCCAATGGAAAGTAGATTTGAGGATCAAAAGGTATAATGATAGAAAGAGCAGCTGAGGGAAAACTAAAAACAGAAGATCACAATGCAGAAACCAGTAGACATTCCCAGAGCATATATAAAAATGTGCTAGCCACATAAGAAAGACAGATATGACAGTTTGATTCTAAAGTCAGAGAATGGCAAAGTGCTGTGAGGGAAGGAGATTAAGAAAGATTGAATCGGTATGGGTCTGTAAGATGCCTTGAACAAAAGACTATACTGTATATTGTTGCCACTAGCTTTAATGACGTGGGACAGTGGTCTGGTAAAGTTATAGAGAAGATGGCTTAAAAGTTGAGAGGATAAAGAAACAATACAAGCCTTAAGAACAGATGTAAGCAGAAGAAAGAAGAAAAAAGTGAAGGGAGGAATAGTGAAACAGGACCTTACAGACTTGAATGTATGAAGCTGTAGGTCATCATAAATATCTCAGAAAGTTGGGATGCCTTGTTAGGACCAAGGATTAAAGGAAGTGGGTTTCCACTGATACATTAGGCAGGATTATTAAATGTTGGGGTATGAGAGTGCCTAATATTCAGTACATATAAGGTTTAAGGGACCCTGTATATAAATAAGTTAAAACAAAAAAAATATGCACATAAAAGCCCATTTAAAAAGCTACATCTTTAAATTGAGTTTAAAGGCAGCAACTGCATAGGACTGTTGAATGTAAAGAGGTAGGGAGTTCCATAACGTGGGAGGTGCAGTATTAAAAGCTTGATCACCCAGTGAGCTACATTTAGTGTATGGGACAGCGGGTAATTCTGCATTGGATGATTGCAGCATGGTCTGTAATATTGTAACATGCTAGAAAGACAGATATAACCATTGCTGTGTTAACAAAGGAGTATAAAAGAAATACATTATTTAACAGGCAACAAGTGCAAGGAAATAAGAGAATGAGTGTTATGGTCCCAAAAATGTATCTAATCTAATCTAATCTAATCTAATCTAATCTAATCTAATCTAATCTAATCTAATCTAATCTAATCTAATCTAATCTATCATGAGTTAAAATTCTGACTGTTCAGTATTTTGTCTGAAGCACCAAAGAGTAGAGTATTATAATAATCAAGCCTAGTGGTGACAAAAGAATGAATAAGAGTTTTTGAGTGGCATGGTCAGTGAGAGATGGTCTTAAAACTTAATTGCAAAATATTCCTGAAATGAAAGAAAGATGATCTGGTAACATTCCTAACATGAAACTCAAATGACAAATTGGAATATAAAGTGAAACCCAAATTCCTGAATTTTGAAAAAGGAGATATGGCGTAACAGATTTGAGAAGAGTCTTACAACCAATAAACAACACCCACTGTATGTCTTGTCTCTACTAACTTTTAAATAGTGGTGGCACAACCAAGAATTCATGTGTCCAATGCATTCAATCAGCGAGTTTGATGAAAAATCAGAGGTAGGTTTAGTGTGCACAAAAAATCTGAATATAAACAATTGTTGCATAGCTTGATGATGGTGTTCCATATACAATGGTGACATATAATTTACAGTGTTTGTTTGTTCAACCCCACTCACCCGCCAACTCTGTAGGCTCAAGTCACCCTAGCCCGAGTGAATTGGTGTTACTTCCAGCCAAGCCCTGGGATCACTTAAAGGTACATCAGGTAAGATTTTACTCTAGCAACTCCTGCTATACTTGCTTCCCTATCCTCCAAGGGAACCAATCAGCCAATTCTCCTTGACCTTGCCTTTAGATGAGTAACCTGGTATGAGCTTTAGCATCTTCAGATAGTGCACTGCCACCCATTAGATAGGAAGTCTTGTGGCCTCTTATGCATCCTCCATGTCATGATTTTTGAGTTTGGAAAATATAATTATACATTTTTTGCAGGATCAAATAATCATTTCATTATATTGACACCATTATGGATTATGGTTACCACAATATTATGTTTTCCATGACTATTGTTAGTCATATGATCACTGACAATATGATGTATGATGTCACCTTTGGTGCCTTATATAAGATGGTCCTGTGCTTCAGCCTGCATTCAACTGTTTGGGCAAAAATAATCAACTTCTTAATTCCTTTTGCTACTTTCATTTAGTTTTTTGATTTTTTTTTTACTTCTTTTCAATGTGTTGTATTTAGTTTTCAGTTTAGTTGATTGATTGTTTTGGTAGCAAATTTCTCCCTTTCTTTTGATCTTCCTTCTTGGATGACATTTTGATCATCATTTTAGGACTGTCCTTTTCAGGACAAAAGCCAAGTGTTTCCATAAACTGTCTGAGGTTGTTTGCATTGAAATGTCCTGGAGTAGTGATTGTCTATTTTAAAACAGTCACAACCTACATGACTTTTCCTTTTCTCTTTTTCCTGATAAAGAAGCAGCCATTCCAAAGATTTATGGATGACCTACCCGGTATTGTCCATTAGAACTTCCCAAAACTTTACAGAGACTGCTCTATCTCCTCCTTTCTCTCTATGTCCAATACCCCTTCTAGGACACCATTCATTATGGTGCCTGCTGCTATGTAGTATTCCTGCCTTACCACACTGACAAGAAAATCAGTACTCTTCCCACCAGTGTGATTTTCTCTCATTGTCATTCTCATCCCACTTCTAATATTTCTCTAATTTGCTGCATTATTGGTATCAGCTGTCCTTATTTGTAGTTGTAGGCTAAGGTCCTAAATCTCATCAGCCCTTGATATTGGTATTTTTGGTTGGTATTTCACAAGTACTTCACTTAGTTCTAATCCTCCACCAGGCTTGCAAAAATGCATCTTAACTATGCAGGATACTTTATGAAAGAAGGACAACTGAAGGATCCATTACCATGGTTACATTTATTGATATAACAAATATGAATATAATGAAATCAATAATTCAAACACATTTCCACATGAAAACATAATCAGTATTTTAATGTTCATATGTTCTCTGCTCAATTTTATCCAAGGCTTGTTCTTGCCTTATACACAGTGAGGTCACCCTCCAGAACTGGATTAAGCAGTTTTTAAAATGTGACATCATATATTTTCCTTAGATATTATATTCAAAAGGGAAATATCAGGTCCCTTTAAAGTTTTGGGATTGCAAAAATGTCTGTTGATTAGCTGAAGGAGTGTTTATTCAACTAATCCACATAAGCATTTATATGACTGTGCTGCTGCCATTTTCTGTTTCAGTAGTTAGCTCCTCATATTTTCTAACCACCTTTAGTCCACTTTCACTACTAAACTTTATTATGTAATGAAATTAATTTGACAATAGAGTTTAGTCTTTATACCAGTTCTTGGCCTTTTAAAAACCCTTGCTAACAACCAAAATTCAGTTTCAGGACAATAAAGCTTGCATTGAAATAATATTTTAGCTGCTTCTGGCTAATGAATGTGCTGTATCTTCCACCACTGTACCATTCTTGAAAAATATATTTACATTGACAATCCATAATTGAAATTTTATTATTACAAATCATTGATAAACAGTGTTATCTTCTTTACAGCTGCTTTCATCACAGGGAGACTAATAATTCTCTTCCTTTTTGACAGTTTCTCAGATTTTGTTGTACTTGTATAGATAAAACTGCTTTCAATAATAAAATGCTTAGGATGCAAAGCTTTTTCGTCAACAGAGGATTTCCTTCTATTGTTATTGAGCAGAAACTCTGAAATATTCTCCCAAGATAAGTACCAAAAGCCAAAAACACACCCATTAATCTCCACTACTATCACCTTTTGCTTTGCCTCTTGCTCATGTCATGATATAGCTTAACATGAAATTCACAAATCCTTTTAATTCTCGGTCGCAGGGGATATGAGACAGGAATCAACCCTAAACAGGACAAATGTCTATCATCCTTAAACACAATTTTCAAACCAACAGATTTCCAAGGAATGTGTTTTCCAGTCCTCAACATTACCTGCTACCATTGTCCTCCTAAACTATTGCCATGCATAAGCAGCTGGGGAACACATTCAGAGATCAATTTAGGTAGGCAGTACCATCCCGAACCATGAGGAGGCACTGTTGTTAACGTTCCTTTTTCTTCCACCTACAGCTCTGAGAACACACCTAATGAGGGGATTTGTCCCCATTCATGGCACCCAGAGAAGGCCCTACCCCTTCCAGCCCCTTGAAGGTGGAGTCTCTTTTCAGACCAGCATCTGTTGAGGATGGAACTCCTGCATGACCTAACTTTTTAGTCTCAAGTCTGGGTTAAGAGCCTAAATTAGCCTGTTTTCTGTTGTGGCTTGTGCACTTAAACCTTTTTCTTTTTGTTATTAAATGGGGTTGTGCGTTTGGCATCCAAATTGTTCTCTATAAACTTCTCGCATCCTTCGAGCGATTGCACTAGATACATATCTTGTCTATGGATGCTTTCAGAATCAGACCACAATATACACAATGCATAACTGTCTCAAACAACATGACAGTATCTGGTCCCTATGGCCATTATATTATTGAACAAAAAGCCACTTACTTATACTGTATTATAACCTTGTTAAGTATATATTTTGTAAATGACGTTCAGCAATTTATGTTTTAAATATACTGTAGGTTGAAGACTTGTAGATATTGTCAGGGTACATAAATTAATCATCAAGTTCCAAGACCTCCTTTTCTTTTACTTAAAGTGAAATTGATTGGTTTGTATTCTGTCACAATGATTTGACAAAACATATGAAAGACATATTGTATAGAAGGAGCTGCACTCATTTATAAACTAAAAGGGTCCTCAAAGTCTCTAGCAATAAACTCAGACCAACTAATCTTTAATTACACTCTTTGTCTTCTCAGAAGACCATATTATGCAGCACTCCCTGAACTTGCTCTACTTTTTTTCTCCAGCTACCCTTTCCCCTTTCACTTTTATTCTTTGTTTGCATTTTCCAGTCCAAGACACGTTCAGTGCAGTTCCTCAGGCATAATGCTGTGTTTCTAGCTTTCACATATTTTACCAAATCACAAGTTCATATTTTCGACATGGGAGGAAAAAATTCTATATTCAACTTTTCATTCTCAAGTTGCAGTAAAAAAAACAGCTTAACAAAATGTTAGTTCTATGGCAGTTTTCAGATGTAAAACATTCATATTAAGACATACTTTGTTAATTTTGAAGTTCTAAACTGCTTAATATATTTTCAAAATGAAGGAGTTGGAGTTTGCTGCTGAGGAGATTTTGATAATAGGGGATTTCAGGCTTTACACTAGTGAATATAACATTCTCATTATTTGCAAATTGGCCCTGTGTTAGTGAGTGAATGGGTGTGTGTGTCAGTGGGTCCTGTAATGGACTACCACTTTGTCCAGAGCAGATTCCTGCTTTGTGCCCAACATTGCCACATAACTTTGGATTAAACTAAGCAGACAGAGAACATTAAGTCGCATTAAATAAGTGAATAATAACGTGGTATGACATTTTGTTATATGTGCAAATGTACAGAGATTAAACCAGTTTTAATCTGTGTGTGTACAAATGAAAGTAGAAATAATGTTTCTTCATCTTCTTGTTTTTGCTAAGTGGAGCAGTATTTCATCCTTACTTACTTATAAAATGAAATAATTTATTAATATTATGACCTAAAGAAAGTGAGTTTTAGGTGAACTAAAAAGATCATCTTTTTAACAAATCTGAAGTACATGTTGGAAAGATGCATATAACAAAGATTACAAGAGGTCAGAAATTCTGACAGAATGCTCTAAACATACTGTATGAGTGAAAGATAGAGAAATATGGGCATCTTTCTATCAACACCAGAGGTCATGTAATCAAAAAAGCGTGCAAGACCCTTGTGAGAGATGGATAGGGTGCCTTCATAATAATTTGGACAGTGGATCCCTTTAAAATCATTTTATTTTAAGCTGGCGTTCTAAGAGACCTTGTTGAAGATTTTTTGGTCAGCAGCATAAATTAGACAGCCTGCTGTTATTTGATATCACAAGAAGATGGACATGGCTAATGATTAGGTTTGCAAATCCATGACACGGTCTCCACTAAAGGCCTGTGCTTTGAGTCGGACATAAAAAAGTAATAATCATACAGGATTGTGTAGTGGTGACCTCAAGTCATTGCCACTACATCTCACAAGAACACTTTCCTAATCGATCATAGTATCATAGTATAGAAATAAATGAAAGACAGTTAGTAGGGATAACTGTCCTTGTGAACCTGGAAAGTGCATAACCTATTGGTTGTGGTAAGGATGTCATAGTGAGATTATGGTGATAGAAAGGCAGTCACATTCAATAAAAGGGTTTTAGAAGTCCCTGAAAAGCAATGCAACAGAAGGATCAGCAGATTATGCCACCAAATACATAAGTCAATGCCTACTGCTATTGGAATGATGTCATGTCATGCAAGGTAGATATGTAAATAAATAAAAAAGGCAGTGCTCCATTTTAGTGTCTATTAAAACATTTGTCACTTCTGTCTGAATCTGTATATTTTTAAAACAGCACCGAACTACTTTGAATTAGTGCTGTGTCATTTCCAGTCATGAATTCCACTTCTGACTGAAAAGGTAAAACACATACAAATAAAATGGACACTGGCACAATCTAAAGAAGCTACTTAAACTGTTACCAAAGAGTTATTTTGATCTTGTGGGGCACATTTTCTTAAAATGTTTGGTTATCTCACATATTTGCTAGGGTCTCTTTGACTATGCAACCATATACAGTATCCAGGAGGTTCTGTGACCCTTCTTGCAACTTTTCATTACAGGCCTGACTGATAATGACATACACCATATAGTATGGCTGAATTCTTCTAGGAATGTTAATGAAATATCTGCAGAACTCATTGTGTGAAACATTCCTGCATATCAAGTAAAATAAGGCATATGCTTTCTGTGGCCCATTCTCTCCCTTTAGGAGCAGTTATGTATGTATGGATGCGTCCCAGAACACCAACTGGCATTTCTACAACTTCATAATTGGAAGCGTAGACATGTGCATTACCAATAATGGGTGCTTTACCTGATACTGTAGACTTCCATTTTCTCTGGTTTTGGAAACATTAGACACTCATAAATCGCCTTTGCATGCAAATAATCTTACTGTCTCTTGAAACAACTTTTTATTTTTACAGAATATGTTCAACATATATTTATTTATCTATGAAATAAATAAATTCTTGCCCTGTTTTCTAATGATGAAAACACAGGATGTCACTAATCTTGTAAAACTATGGAGACAAGAATAAAAGTCAAATGATTTATAATTGCTGGAAAAATGGTGAAGTTGTCAGGCCAGAATTCTCCCTCTGGGTGAAATTGCTAAACCACTGTTACCACACTGTTGAAAACCCTGAAAGCATGAGTTTTCTGAAGTGTAATTCATAAATGAGATTTTAAGCAAACTACAAAACCCTTTATATTTATAACTTGTTTATGAGATCTGTTGTGAATATTTGATTCATAGTGGTCTCTAAATAACGGGAAAACATCACTATTTTGCAAGAAACCTCATACAGAATGAATAAATGCAAGAGATGCCTATTAACCTTTTTTTCTTCTTAGCAATTTCTATTTTAGCATCACAAAATAAAGACCAGCTATAGACAGACCATAACCCAATCGCCAGGCACATAACCCTTCTCACTCAGGCCAAGTTTAAAATAAATCAATTCAATCAATCTTTCTTCCTAACTCTTATAATTCTGTTCCAAAATATGATTTTAGCTCTTCTCTGATGTTTCTTCTGAGTTATTATTACCTTCTGGAAATAGAAAGGTCAAAATTGTGCACAGAATGTAAGAGGTAGGATTGCTTTCTTTCCTTTTCAGACAAATGTGTATACTGTTTCTGTATACAGAATCTTGAATGAAGGACTAGTTTAATCTCATTTCACAGCTATATCTTGGGGTTTTTCCACTTGTTTCCCCAGCATCAGCAATTCCTTAGATGTTGTCATACACTCTATTGTTAATATTTTTTGTTGACTCTGAACCTTAACGTTTTTGTAATGTATGTTATCGAGCCCACAAAGACTATTAAGATGTACTGGTTGTCCATTATGACACTCCAGAGTTGTTTTTGTCGAAGTCTGATACATTTATTCTTCAAGAAAATTTGTTTGGAAAGTTTTTTTTTTTTGAGAAAAATCAAATACAGCATGTTGTACAAAGTTTTTAAACTTTGAATCTCCCATTAAAAAGCATTGAAAAATTTAATTCATCTGTTCTTACACAAAGAAACATTATGTGAGACTTCACTTATGGATTAGTTTGCTGTTTCAGACTTACTTTGACAGGGGTAACCTGCTGCTCATCTGCTTCTGATAGCAAAATAGATACAAGTTATTGAAACAACACAAGAGGAGTGTTTATGCAAGCTGCCTGTACACCAGCTCACTTTTCATGCTATGTAAGATATGTTAACTGTAAAAGTAAAAAAAAAACAAAACCTCCAACTCACTTATCTAGAAATGAATGTAAGAAGAAAGAAATTGTTGAAAGCAGACAGCAATTTTACCTTGAGATTAAGACATTTGAGATTACATCACTGGAATTGGCATTTGCTGTCTATGAAAGCCATTGGGCCGCACACCACATTCTATTTCGGCTACATTTTCAAATCCATGGCCTTGTAAAGTACTATTAAAAAGAATGTATTTTTAAGGTAGTCTACTAATGCATATAATTGCATTCTGTTATTTCAGTTTTTTGTGTCTAAGACTCACTGTTACAAAACTTTGTAATAAACAAAAATGTGGTAACTGAATTTTTCCTGAAGCAACTCATTTTTTTCAAATATTCCAAATTTGAATCAGTTAAGCAAGTTCTTCAATGAACCTGAATGTTACACAAAGTGTACATTTCTTATTTTGTTATTATTATTATTATTTTTTTTTTTTGACAGACGTGTTCTAAAAGCAAAGCATCATATTTCTAGCTTGTGCTGACAAAGAACGTATACTAGGATTGGAGTCAAATAGATTACCTGTGAAAATCAGGAACAGTAATAATAGCAGAAAGGGAATTTAACAAACAGAATAGTAATTAAAAAAAGAAAACCACAGAGTACAGGCTACCAAAATCAAAACAGTCAAAGATGCAAAACCAAAAATACTGGCAAAAAAATCCAAAATGCTAATTGAATCAAAACAAAGAAAAGCAAGCATAATAATCTCTCACAAAAATTAAAAAAGCACAGTTCTTCAGAAAAGCATGCTGTTACCTTATTCATTTACCCATGCAAATACCTAACTGTTGTATAATAAGTGCTGTCATGCAACATAATTAGACAAATGAGGTCTCAAATGAGCAGCACATGAAAAAAGGTTTGAGGGCAGGCATAAGACCAATATTTGAGAAATGTTTGTTTTTCAAATTGTTTCATGCATAATCAGCATTATTATTTTGTGTATCTATCCTTTTCTGTACCCACATACCCAGTTCAGTCTTGTGAGCACAGGAACTAATTCTGGATGGGACACCAACCCATTTCTGGATACACAAAAACACAATGAAAGAAGGAAATCTTACAGCTGTCAATTAACCTAACATGATTGCCTATAGAATGCGAAGAGGAAAAACTGTATTATTCAGAGAGAACCCATATTGACACAGTCAAAACATGTAGCCTTCATAAAGTGTGTCTAAATCAGGATTTAAACAAGTGGCTCTATGAAACAGCAGCAGTAATCACTGCACCACCTTGCCAGCAATAATACTCACGGGCCAATAATAGTGCATGGATTAACAGAACAAGGTACTATCTGAGCGAAATGTTTGCTAAAAATGCATGGTTCCATCTCTTGGTTTTTGTGGTATTTTGTTATGTTGAAATGTGGAAACTTATTTAATTCAACTGGGATTTTGTTTCACAAAACAATATGAAAATGTATTAATATCATTCTGAAATAGAATTTTGTACATTCATCCATCCATCAATTTTCTCAACACAGCTGGGGGCAAAGCAGGAACAAGACACTTTAAAGGACACCATTTTATCACAGAGCACACTCACACACACACACATTCCCACACTCTCATACATAACCAATTTACAGCAGACCGCTGATCAACTGCATATTCAGATCTTACAGTATATTTCATCTTGGGTTTAACCTTCTGTTTATATGAGGAATTACATGATGAAGACATTACTTTTCTGAACATGTTTTGCTCTCACCAAGCAAAAAAGATTCTGAGAACACTTTGGTAACAAGGTAAAATTTATAAATCTCATAATGGGGCACTATATCATCACTGAGCACACTTGCTTTCATTGTTGCCATTCTGCATGTCTTTGGAAGGATACCAGAACACATGAATTAGACCCTCATGGACATTGGGAGAACATGCAGACACTTCAAAGACAGTGACTCGTCTTGAATAGTGACACACACCCTATGGCGGTATGGCAATAGCAAATAATCATTATGTCACCATGCCTTTGTCAATAGTTTTAGTTTAAATTAATTTCTTTTGTTTGGGATTGAAATCCCAGGGAAATTAAATTCATGCAAAAATAAAATAATCAAAATAATATGTAAATGTCTGGTGAAATCAGGAACTTTATTTTGGTGTTAATAACACTGGAGTGAAGATCTGGACACCTGTGTAGTTTCCCTGACACATTTCCTGGCATGGAAAAATTGAGCAATTTTGCGTCAGCAGCAGTGTCAGGCAAAGCTTTGTGAATAATTCATGAGACTTAACAGCAACAGGGGATGATGTGCAGCATGAATGCAGGTAATTTATTTATTAAACCTGAGCTATAAGCATATGCAACACGTCCCATAAGCTACTAATTTACTATAATAAAAAAGACTCCAGATGAGTAAAATAAGGAAGGATTACCCCATATATTTTGCATAGGATTTATAGATTTAGTTTTAAAGAGGAGAATTTCACTTCAGAGCATTTGAACTAATCTTCTTAGAAAATATAAGTAGCAGGGGAGCATCACTGGACAGAATAAACAATCCATACTGAGGTTGTTTGAAAAGTAAAGAATCATCCAGCTGGTCTCAGAATCAATCTTGCTAGCTATTTTCTACTTTAGTCATTTTACTTGCGTGCCTTCAGGGGAACTAGTAAAAGCATATGATTCCAAGTTTAGTAAATGAACTGCACTAAACAGCAGCAGTTTAATTGAAGAATTGATTTGGGAGAAAGAAAAGGCATGTATAAATCAGTCAAGGTCAAAACTTGGAATTCAAAAAACAAGAAACACAAACTAAGGGTAAGAACCAAAAATTGTCATCGGGAGCACAGCAAGAAATTGAGAAAACCAGAAAGTGACGCAAACTGAGCCAAGCCGAAAAAACGACAGAAAACCAGAAATGAGTCATAATACAAATAAACTAATGCTAGGGTTTTTGGGTTGTATCCACAAACATGGAACAAAACATGAACCAATAAGGAAGTGCATGACACTGATTTTTCAGAGAGACATGGTAAGTTCACATTGTTATGAGGTAGTGTCTTTGAGAAATATTTGAGAGAACTATAGATAAGAAACACAAGGCAAACATCTTGACAAAGGCAAAGCAAACATCAAAGTCCTGAACAGTTCAGAACTGAAATGGAACCAAGGGCTAGGCCTACTTTAAATAAAGCTAGCCATCACTAAAGTTGAGAACCCAGGTCCCCAGATCTCCCAACTGCGAGGCAGCAGCGCTACCCACTGCGCCACCGTGCCGCCCCTGTTTGATTTGTTGTTTATCCAAATGAGGGATAACTTAGGCTGGCACTGTCTTTGTATTTCTACTGTCACTTCTTGCTTACGTAATTAGTCCAACAGTTCCGGTCACTTGACCAGTTCCCCATAATTAACATGTACTATGACACACACACACTAACGGATGACCTGCATAGGTACTTTCACAATAATTGTCTAATAATGGTGGTGTGGTAGAATGATGTACTTTTAACAATTTTAAAAATGCATCAAATCAGAAACCAAATGTAACCACTAAATTCCTTTGTCCCCACAACCTTTAAAAGGTGTCACAGCTATTTTTTGAGGCAAAGGATATGTTGAAAAAAAATGAAAAACAAATATTAGATCAGGACAATAATCAATACATTTGATCCTTGCACAAGTTTATATGTTGCTTTCATGTTTTATGGGGGTTAGAGGATAGTCTCTGCAGATATCTTGTCAGGAAAAAAAAACTTTTGGTCAGATAATTTGTCATTTACATAGAAAATGTCCTATTTGTCTGCACACATTTTTGAATGTAGTCAGCAGGGCTAGAACTGGGTCCACTAGAGAGCTTAATTCTTCCCAGGATTGGCAAGAAACATCTCCTATTAGGTTAGGCCTGTACATGCAGGTTCTTCTGTCAATAGACTCTTTGTCCTGTTGCTTGGCAACAATAATTTCAACACCCTCACACAAAACCTGGTTAGTAAAAACATTTTTAAGCAGAATTTTTTGATTCACTTGCAAGTCTGTTGCAGAGTTTCTTATTTTCCGCTAGTTTCAGACTGTATGCCTCTTTTGTTTTGTCCTTTTGCTAATGCTTTTGTTTACTCTTTTTTTACTTTCTTTTCTAATCATTGCTCTTCAACTGAACTGTTTCCCTACAAAACTACACAGATGTACTTTGTAGACCACCTTATTCACATTAGTATCAAAACAAATCCAAAAGAAGAATTCACTATGGCCCTTCAGTCCTACAGTCTTCATTGCCTGTTGGCTTTGTCAAACTGCAGTCTCAAATGTTGCATTCTCTGTGCTTGATTGCTGCTACATTTAGCTTGTTCTTTGTCTCTGGGAGTTGTAAAAGGGGAGGACACCCTACTAGCATGTGTCCACACTCACACTTGGAATGTGGATGCCAAGTAGTCACAAGTGGCAAATACAAGAGACGGTAACACAAAGTACAATCCAACAGAAGGTAAAACAAAATGCTGGTTGTACCTCTAGAGTTTCCTATGGAGGGTTTCAACCCCAAACTAAAATGACATTATAAGAAAGCTGTCATTTATGGAAACAAAAGTTTACAAGGACCAGGCGATGTGAAGAAAAAAAAGGAGTCAAAAAACAGGGCAAGGTCAAAAGGAGAAGAAAATACCAAATCACCCAAGCTCAAAAGCAAATTCAAATAAACACAACAGAAATACTGTCTCCCTGAAAATATTTATATAGAATTTGTTTGTGATATCTAGAAACATAAAATAGCCCTGCTGTTGACAGATGCACAGTCTCAGAATTATTGTGAGTGAAGAATTTGGACCATTAGAAAAGACACACCAAAAATGTGAACAAAAGTAAGCAGAGAACAGAGCTGAGGAGATAAAGAGAGTGAGCTACCAAAACTAAAAGGCATAGCAAAAATCTAAATTGTAGATCAAAAAAAGTTCTCAAAACCTGACACTTGGTCCTAATTCAAATGAAACTATCACTAATGTCCTTGATTTGTTAAGTGTATTCACTGATTGAGTGATATGAATGCCACCATATCTATATTGTCATATCCTGTGACATCAATAATGCCAATAAATTCGTCACAAAGTGCTATTCACGGCAATGAATAAACAGAAACAAGATGGTAATAATATTAAACTTTGTCAATTCAAGTCAAAATAAAAAAGATACCACAAAAAGAAATCCTTTAAGTAAAACAAAAAACATGAAATTAATAAAATTATGCATATAAAATTACCAATAACACTTGTAACAAAAAGAGACAAGCGATGATAAATCTTTGGGGCACCCAAAGGCCAACCCCGTATATTATAAATGAAACGCTGGTATTGATGCGTCAGAAAGAAAAGAAAACGTAGTGATGCAAGTCTCCAAGAGAGACTATTCAAAATGGTGGAACTTCCGTTATTATTTTCTCCTGGCTGGAAGAGGTAGATCCAAGCAGGTGGACACCAGAAGTGACGTCAGAGATTTCGTGGTCTGCAGTGAGAGAAAGATAAAAGGCACTAGTCAACAGGATCTTCTAGCTTACCGGCAGGAAATTACAATTATCTCAGACCTTAACCTGTCCCCCATGTGCAAAAGTGTGACACATTTCACTTGTGATTGTGAAATATCTTTTTACTCAGCATTTCTTCATATAAAACTCTAGAAATACATTTTCCACATACTAGTAAATAATAATAATTAAAATAAAAATTAAGATTGTATAGTAAAGGTGAGAAATGTAGCATAATAATAATAATAATAAGCAGAAGAAGAAGAAGAATTAGAATATATATATATATATATATATATATATATATATATATATATATATATATATATATATATATATATATATATATATATATATATATTACATAAAAGAATATTTCTTAATCAGTGCAAAGCTTATTTGTATACACAGACCACAGTGATGTGTTGAACCTTGGCTTAATTGAACTTACTCGTTGCCTACAGTTCCATAGGTAGAGAAGTGTTTTAAGTATCCAGTATGGAAATTGAGGAATCTCAAAAAAGAAACAATTAGCATTTAGAGCCACATCCACCATTTAATGTCTGACCAAAAAAAGACTTGCTTTTTGGATTATTACCTGTTTTGCAAAGTGAATGTTAGTAGATATTTAACCAAGACCTAATATTAGATACAAGGTAGGACTGCATATATAAAAGTATTTTTACACCTGAACTTACTACTAGTTATGCCATTGATAGCAGTGGCTACGTCAAAACAGAAACATCCTGAATTTGATGATCAGTCTCTACAGTGCTGAGGAAGAATTCTGTCCTACTATTTGTTAGAAAACTGCTTCAAGCATGTGCTGCTAATTTCAGGTCCTGCCATGGACCCTGCACTGTTTAGTTTTTGACATTCGTTCTGCCATTCCAAAGATCTACATTTATTTTAATTGCAATCATTCTAATGTAGAATTGATTTAATGCTTTAGGACAAAATATAGCTACATGACACAATTACTCATCATAAGCCATGTCACTTTATTTTATTTTTACTTTAATATTATGTCACTTTAGTATCTGTCAATTTATTATTATGTGCCACCTGTCACTTTGGCAGTAATATTATTTGCACAATTCCCATTGCACTGACATTATTTTATGCACCATATACATGTATTGGATGGTAAGATTACAACCCTAGTGTACTTACTTAATGTCATTTGTATAGTAAATATTTGTATCTAACTTGGTATAATTCTTGACTACTGGTACTTAAATTTCCCACGGGATCAATAACATCTATCTATCTATCTATCTATCTATCTATCTATCTATCTATCTATCTATCTATCTATCTATCTATCTATCTATCTATCTATCTGTTTGCTAAGAGGTTTAGCCTGATGGAATGAGAAAAAGGTAGTCATTGATATTAAAAAAATATGTATTAATCTATCTTCCTGGTATGTTCATCAGGAAGACAATAACTTTTTCACGTCTGAATATTACATGTTTAATTACAATGCACATAAAAAAAAATGAAAGAAGCAACAATTTTTAATATCATTCCAACTCTCCAATTCTTTTTTTCATAGCACTACAATCCACAAAACATCACACCACATTCATGCTGAGATATAGACATTGATGCAGACAATCACAAAGGCAAATATATTTCCAATGCACTATATACTAAAAAGCATTCGCTTGTCTGCTTTTAATTTTTCTGAATTTGTTCATGTTTTTGTCATTGAAAATAATAAGCTAAATCTGAATATATGATAGGGAACATAAATAAACAAAAATAATAAACTTTTGATTATCCATTGATTTCATATTCATGGACGGACGTTATAGAATATTTGACCTGAAGTCTAATATACCTTCTTTCTCCAGAGAAGAGGGAATATTTTGTTATACTGAGATCTTGACTCAGCTGTCCCTCTATGAAATACCTTCCCACTGCTTTTTTATATTTCCACTAGTTGTGCTATGACAGGTTGAAATCAAGGTGATCAAAGTAGACCTCATAATTAACATTTGCAGTGCACCATGCAATGCCAATGTCTGTGTTATATGCCATTTGGTATGAGATTTGTAAAAGCAGTGTTAATGTTTGTGATGCACCATCCATTGGAATGACAAATGCAATGCATTTTATTACTAACAATGTTTGTGATGCACCCTGCAGACATAGCAACTGGACAGAGACAAATACACTTATCACGTTATTTAGGTGGATTTGCCTGATGACCCACAGAAAGAGGAACATAGTTCCCAGCATGAGGAAAAACCTACAGAGATAAAAAGAAAATAATATATGCTTTTGGTTTGTGCTTTTTTATTTTCAATCTGTCCTCCAAAAACAATAATTAGGGGGCTCTGCAATGTTTTTCTTGTCTGCTTAAGGTATTTTCTATTACATACCTATGAGCCTTTTTTTCTGCTCTGTGAACTGCAACTTTCATTCCACTTGTACAGTGCAAATGTACAACCTTTGCATTGGTTTTGTTTTTTCCATATAACAAACGTTAATCTGAAAAAACAATCCTTTAGAACATGAAGCATCTAGTGATTTTGACTGAGTCCTGTGACATTATTATTTCTCTAGCAGATAAGCTATACTAGGGCTACCAGCACATTTATTTATTACTTGTGATTGTTTACCTGTTTTCCTCTTAGCTCTGGTGGATCTCTGTTCTATTTCTCCTTGTTGAATAGCTTTATGTTAATATTTGAGAAATTTCTATTTTAACCTTGGATTTTTACCTCTGACACAACATTAATGTGAAGTTAGGTGTTGTCTTCAATTTAGCAATTCCATTCTTTCATGCATCCAGCCATTTATCTTCTAACACACACCTGCTCCCAATAACTTCATGATTCCACCACACTGAATTTCATCTTCTTCGGCTATTCTATTTTAATTTGAGACCATTATCGTTATCTGAGTTTTAGCATCAGCTGAAACAGACAGGCAGCTTGACATGAGTTCTCAGACACAATGCAAACTACACAATGACACTACACCACCATGTTTAATGTCTGAGTTAAGGTTTGTATTACAGAAAGCAGTGTTTGGATTTCTGCAGATAGAACAGGATCTTTGTAGTTTTGAGCCTCCTCTTTTGACTTATCTGTAAAGAGAATGTTCCTCTAGAAGTTTAAGGATCAACCTAATGTTTCTGGTAAATCTGAGTTGAGTGCCACAGTTCTTCTTAGTGAACAACCATTCTTTCCTCCTCTTTCATGAGTCCCATTTTATATACTGTTTTCATAGTGGTAGACGCATAAATCCAAGCTTCAGCCCTTTTCAAACTTGGGCTTGAACAGACTTAAAATATGGTTTTAGGGTTGTTTAAGATTTTTTTATATTTCATTTAATCAGTGAATTCAACAGTTCTGTCAGCCATGAGAAGATTTAGGTTGTTCATAAGATGAAATAAGAAACATAAACCCACATACAGTTTAGCCACTAACCCCACTTCTCTGGCACACAATTCTTTCAAAATCCACAGAATAGTGTCAGTGGCTGAGGAAGGCACACTGGTGTTGCCTGACCCATTACTTGGAAAAGGATTAATTTTTGTCTTAACTGTTTTCTAACTTGTACTTGGGGCTAAAGTACTGTATATCAAATCATTAAAAAATCTGAAGATTTACCATTTGTAATAAAGGATATAAAAAACAGGTTTAATTAATAATTTAAACAATGCTAATTTTTTAAGTGCATGCTTGGAAGAGTTTGTACATTTTTATGAATAAGAAAGGAGGGATCTTTGTTGTAACTCACATGGAGGATTTTTAGTGTCTTTTTGTTCATTTCCTCCTTTAAGATATCAGAGACTGACTTTAAAGCTGATTGGTTTAAAATCATCCCACATAATGCAATGACATATTTGCTTGCATGTCTCCCTCATACTGCTGACAGTAATACAAATTGAACAAGAGGAAATGACAATTAGCAAAAAATCTCTTATTGAATTCAACATACTGTATAAGGACATGCATTTATCATTATGAAAGAATACTGAGAAACCTTATGGCTCGTAGATAAAACATTTTGTATCTACAGTTGTGAATGTTAATGATCCTGTACCATTTACCAGAAATAATAGAAAGAGAAAAGTGACTGTGTGCTCCTCCACTACACACCTGTAGATGTTGTTGAGCATAGATGGAAACATCCAGACTTTCGTCATATGTATAAAGAAGGAAAGGTGTTGATGAGCCTTCTTGACTATTTGCTGTGTCCACTTCAAAATGTTAGTGACGGTTGATCATTCCAAGAAATTTAAATCTGCTGATCACTGCTATCCCTGATGTAGACAACAGTGTGATCTAAGTCAAATTGCTGACATTAAGAGAGAATGATGTCCTTTATCCACTGTATCAGAAGGCAAATCTCTTGTCTGTAAGCCATCTCATTATTGTTGCTGAGCAGGACTACAATTATTGTGTCATAAACAAATTTAATAAAACAGGTTAAAGAACAAACTATCATCCTTCTCTCTGTGCATGTATTTGCCTATATACTTTAATGACATTTTGTGACCTCCACTTATCACATATGCAACTTATCTGTGTGAAAAGCAAGAAGAAAAGAAGCAACCTTGACATCACTGTCTCAATACTTACATTCATATCTTGACATCAGAACCTTAGTGGACAGAACACAAAAGGAACCTGACATTTTCCATCCATTCATTTTAAGGCTGACTAGGTACACATGCACGATCTGTATATCTATAATAATAAAAGGCAAAGCCCTCACTGACTGACTGACTCACTCATCACTAATTCTCCAACTTCCCGTGTAGGTGGAAGGCTGAAATTTGGCAGGCTCATTCCTTACAGCTTACTTACAAAAGTTAGGCAGGTTTCATTTCGAAATTCAAAGCGTAATGGTCATAACTGGAACATATTTTTTGTCCATACACTGTAATGGAGGAGGCGGAGTCACGTATCGCGTCATCACGCCTCCTACGTAATCACGTGAACTAAAAACAAGGAAGACATTTACAGCACGAGTCACACGCGGGAACGAAGGTAAATGACGTTAATTTTTGACTGTCTTTTAATACTGTGTAAGCATACATATTAACACATGTGCAATTAAACGTGTGCATTTACGGGGTGATTTCTCAGGCTTAAAAGCTCACCTTTTATCAAACGCGGGAAGAAAGGTAACTGACGTTGTTCACTGTCTTTTAATACTGTGTAACCATACATATTAACACATGTCCAATTAAACGTGTGCATTTACGGGGTGATTTCTCAGGCTTAAAAGCTCGCCTTTTACTAAAAAGGTAAATGCAAAACTATTTTCAATCAGTTTATTGAAACGCTCCCGTTAAGGATTGCAATAACATATTCGCGAGATAAAAGAACGAAGTAGGGGGAAATGGAGGAACAGCCGCAAACAGCGAAGAGCAAAAAATTAATTCAACAATTGAGAACGGAGCGAGTTAAGCATACAAGCATGTTCATAAGGGAAACAAAGCACGGTGTAAAACGTAAGTTTAAATTAAGTTTATAGAAACGCTCCCGCTGCGGATTGCAATAACATATTCGCGAGATAAAAGTTTAATGAGGTATTACACGGTATTAAAAGTTTACACGAGGTATAAACGAACCACACGCCGTGGCGCAACGTTAGGGGCAACAGTTTCAACCATTCTATGATCTGCTTCTCGCAACTGAAAGACGGCACATGGCGGATGTTAGCCGACTTGCTGACCGCAACGTTAGGGGCTTCAACTATGGCGCTGACGCCACATCTCAGTGCCAACACTTTGCAGACTCTACTTAAAAGACACGCCCTCCTCACTGGACAGTTAAAAACACCAATCAAACTAACGATGACATCAAGTATTACCCAATCAAAAGTAGGAAAGGAGGCATCTTCATAAAATGCGTGTGGGATGATTTGCATGAGACGCTGCTTTAAAAAAAAATGATAAAAAAAATACGGGATAAATCCCGTCCAGTATTGATTCAAAACGGGACGCGCAATTTCATTCTCAAACGCGGCACGATTCCGTATTTTAAAGGACGGGTGGCAACCCTACAGTGCCAGGTAACCACCCATACAATCAGATTGTGATTCAGACTAGGAATGCAATGAATGTAATTACCCCGATCTACATACAAGGCGAAAGTCTTGCAACATTCAAAGATGATGGTTTGGGATAAGTACACCATACAACATAAAAGAGCTTATGAAGCCTTGAACCGAAAAAAGCAAGATCTCAGAGATCGTAAAAAAAATAATAGGAGGTAATGTCGTTTTACTCGCTGTAGACTTTAGTCAAACATTATCAGTTATTCCACGAGGGAGACCAGCAGATGAACTCAACGCGTGTTTAAAATCCATGCTTCTCCCACGCTCGGTTATGTGTCGCGTGTTCTCGGGTAGGTGCACCAAAAAATGTATACATTTAAGCATGTAATGGGCAAACAAAAAATGAGGTATACCCGAAGGCACTGCAGTAGTACTTAATGTAACTTTACTTCTTAAATGTTAATGTTTTACTGTTTAATAATTTATACGCTTCTTATATGTTGTTCAAATTCTTTTATCAAAATACCACTGACAGCGCAATGCACGATAACATGGAGTGAATACACCATACGCATCCGCCCACGGCTGCCCTGCTGTGCGCAGATAGGAGTTGATTCTACAATAAAATTAAATAAAGATAAAAAGAGTAAAACAATCATCACCCATAAAGCGTGTGTGTGTGTATATATGTGTATATATATATGTTGATATGTGGATGTGTATATGTATATATATATATATATATATATATATATGTAGATATGTATATATATGTGTATATGTATATGTATATATATGTTTATATGTGTGTGTGTGTATTTTATATATATAAAACACAGCAACACTCATAACAATGACAGCACAATTACATTGACAATCATGTTACGTTATTTTTAAAATGTTTCCTTTTTTTTTCATAACCTCTTTAACACACTACTTCTCCGCTGCGAAGCGCGGGTATTTTGCTAGTAAAATATAAACTGTACATGGCAATGGCAAAGAATTACTCTAATTTGCACAACAGTTCAAATTCCAGCAGCATCTGATCAAATCATTTGAAATAAGAATGATAATGCAGTTATTAAAATATATAGTCCTGAAATTTTCCAAATATTTTAAGTGGTTGTAGTGGAAATGTAGACTTATCATCCATACTTCTTATTGTTAAACAACCCGTCTTTTATTTTGACACACGGGTCTTAATGAAAGGCAGGAAGTAGGTGCTTAATGTCGCTTATTGTTGTGTGCTTCTTAGTGCGCGTCAGAGAACCAGGAAGAGGGCTGTGACGCGGTGAGCGCTGTGACGTAGCTCCCGCGCACGACTGTCGCTCGTTTTGCAGGATGGTTCGCTTGCTTCTCACTGCAGCTCATTACAGAGTCGGGCGTTAACTAATCCACACGCGCACTCAACTGGCAGTGGCGTTTAAGGCAAGGAGAGGAAAGTTGACTTATTTTTTTTCTGGTGCATTTTAACGTTTCATTGACAGTAATTGAAAATGCACAAGTTGCTGATAATGTCAGCGTTTCTACTGCTAGGTACGTGGCTTGCAACTGGCGTACCGGACTTGGACACCTCTACAGTTACGAGTAATTCGTCGGAGTCTCAGCCGCCGGACCCGGGAATCCTGTCCGGTGACTCCAACTCCACCACACCGTACAACGTCGGCCTCAAGATCTCCTCCATTATCAAGGACCTACCTACTTTGAAAAACATCGTCATATTCGTGTGCGGCTTTACCGCTTTTCTCATCACCTGCTTGGTGGTTAAGGTGTTCAGGTGAGCCATGCACGCAGGGTTTTCTGTGCTATTAGCTTTCTTTATGCCATTGAAAGGTCGTTTGATACGGTCAACAGTCTTCATTTCTAACTGGCACTGTATGGATATTAACAGCTGTTACATGTCTGGCATCATCAATACGAAGAGATGCGGCTTCAGTTTACTCATTTTTAGAGATTAGTTTGAATTAAAAAAATGCCTAAATACAAAACTGCTAAGTGGATTGCAAAAATCAGGATTAAGACTTAGATAAACGGTAACATGTGCGAGGCTTTGTTTTTGTTCTCTGTTGTCGTTCATTTATATTTCGACCTGTGATTTACCACTTTCCGAAATAGTTGAGTGGTGGATTTTATTTGAGCTGCAGGTGGCTCTTTAATACTTGTGTTACTTATTTGTTTTTTCTGTTATAACGTGGTTAACAAACATTTCTATTGATATAATTGAATTCGATTATTGCATAAAGCATCCAGAGATCGGTATTTTTTCCAGTTGCTTATCCGTGCCAAAAGTAGAGTTTATTTGTTCAGTGAAATAATTCAACCGTACAGTCTAGTTAGCTTGATTTTTATCACTGTTTTATCAGCATTTATATGAAAACGAAGACGGTAGTTTGCTTCAACCCAATGCATTTTTCTTCTTAATTTTAGGGAAAAAGAATTTTTAGATTAAATACAGCATGGAAAAGGCGCTATATAAAATTGATTTATTACTATTATTATTATTTAGGTAAAGATGCTTTTAGGCTTACCTACTTTATTATATTTTATTATAATCTCAAGTTACAGATACCCTTTCTTTAATAAGCTACTAAATCTCTTGCGTTTTTAATTTTATAAAAGCCAATGTGTCTGTTAAGGTCTAAGAAAAGTTGAAATAAATCTCCTCCCCAATTGTTTAGAATGTTGTCTTTGATTAATAATTTTTTACCTTTTCTAAACTATAGTAGTTTTAACTTTCAAAGCTAACTTTACCTTTTAAAGACTTCTATTAACATTGATTTTTTTTTCCATCAAATCTTTAATATGAACTGTCTGTCATGTAAATTGCCTGCAATTAAAATGTAAGGTTAATAATAATAGGGTAGTAGAAACTGCCTTTTTCTTCCAATCACATTTTTCAGTGAAAGATTGTGAAGAGGAGGAGACTGTGGTGTAAGTTTCAAGCAGAAGACGGGAACCATCCCTGGATGGGAGGGATAGATAGATAGATGGATACTTTATTAAATATCCATATCCACCAGGACACACACTCATACTGAACCAATTCACAGGAACAAATTAAGGGTGTCTCTTTAGAATGTGGGAAGAAATGGGACTGCCAGTAGGAAATCTATGTATAATTTAAGAGATTATCCTCAAGCCCAGATCCCTTGACCTGTGAGTGTTAACTTGTCTGCTGTCTTGTTCTCCCTCATTAACATAACATATACATTTTAAGGCTGTGTAACCACAGTGTACTCATGGGTAAAGACACCCAAATGATCCAAACAAGTTTTTCCAGTATATCATCTTAACTGATTATTTTGTACTGGGCGTCTCCTTAAATATAAAACACAGCTAAAGAGACATATGTATTGTTCAATATGTTTGAAATGTTTTGCAGTGTATTGAATGGAAAATTTAATATAACAGTTTCACATTTTCAGCATTTTTTTATATCTCCCTATATGGGCATTAAAAATTAGATCTCAAGTGAAGTAATGGCAGTTTGTTTGTTAACTTCAAAAACAAAATTTTCTGTATTGGGGTGAATTGGGACAAAATGTGAGCAACAGACAAGTGCAAAACTCAAATATGTGCAATAGAGCTATTAATAATAGACTGTAATTAATGTAATTAATTGATATGTGTCAGTCTTTGGTTTTTAATCTAACATAAATAAATCAAACTAGTAAGATTACAGTGACACACAAGTGCAGGCTGAAAGTGTTGCTAATATGTGAGCAGTGTTTTATAATTGTTACTGTGTATGTGTTCATGCAAGTCATAAATGCAATAAGAATATCCTATAAATTTGAGTGTTGCAATGGCTTGCAAGCATGCTTCACAGCTTGTTCAGCTTATAACTCTGACCTGGTCACTGCCTGTGAAGAGTTTCAAGTTTTCGCCATTCCTGTGTGCATTTTCTTTGCGTCCTCCTTTCCTCACAAATCCCAATGATATAATTATTTAGTTGACTAGTACCTTTAAATTATTACTTTGAAAATTTTGTGGAATTCTGCAACCTTGGAAGGCTTCTGCATTGCATCCAAAATTGCTTGTGTGCTGTGTGCGATATGTTATGTCAGAAAATTGGAAAGTTAATGTAAACCTGTCTGTTACTGACCAATTTTAAAAACAAACAATTGTGACACTTTTGAATCATTTCCAAAATAACTGTTTCAGAAATAATTTGTGAAATATGTAAAGTTTCAAAAACAAAGCCTAAACAGTTCAAAAAGAATATGCTATTAAGCAGCACTTGCGTATGTGTTAGGTTAATGTCCATATAATAGTCTGATTTTCTGAGTCGCCCTAAATTTCATCTTCATCGGTTGTCTTTTCATGTGCAGTGTAAGAGGTGTTGCCATGCCCAATTACCTTTCATGATTGGGCTTTCACACAATCAGAATACTTTCTGTCATGTCAAAAATTTTAGCTGGCTGTCTTGTAGTATGAGCCAATTTTGTAATGTTGCTATCAAATTTCATAAAATTCGTTGTGCAGTGAGTACATTGTAAATGTGTTGCCCGAGTACCCATGTTATGGCATTTCAATTAGTTGGAACACTCTTGTGCAGTTTTAGCACATTTACACTACCTATCATACAACGTAAGTAGTTGCTTGACCAGAATTTCTAAATAACAATATTTAGATGCATACTGGTAAACAACACAAGTGCCCTGGAAAGCAGCTCTTCTATGCCCACTGTGTTGGAATGAGTTTTGTTTTTTTTTTTTGGCCCATGAAGGGTGACCACAGAGTGTGACATTGTAATGAGCAGGGTCCAATCAGGGAAGAGCTGTGTAATAAGCACAAAATAACCAGGGTGTGATGGAGTCTGCATGTTTTCCGAAAGCTGCCTTTTCACCTTTTTTTAGTGGCTTTTTCAATACTCTCTGGCTCTGGAGAGTATTTTGTTTGGCTGAAAACACTGGGGAAGTGCAGACAAAAGTCGATAAAGGATACAAATGCCCTCGTTTTTAAATGAAAATGTACTAGTTTGGACAGGGCCGAAGAGTGGTATTGCAGTATATCGCTGTTGTCTTTCAACATGAGAGCCAATTTTGTTCTGTTTTCCATTAAGCGACTAAGGTACTCATTTATTGTTTTTTATAAAAGAAATTTGCATTTTTACAATTTAGAATCTGTTGGTGTTTGTCATGCATTTTGAAAGGCATAGGCAAAGTTGATGGGAGCACTTTTATAACTGAATATAAGGACGTTTTAAGGTAATTGCAAAACAGTGTCTTTTGATCTTGTTTATCTCTTCTGTACCTTGTGACGTGAGTAAGATTATTGATTTTTTTTGGAAGATGGTAAAAATTATACTTGTACATTTTTGAATATACTAGATCTGGAAGAAAAAGAAGAAAGACTCGCAAATATGATCTCATTACTACACCAGCTGAAAGGGTGGAAATGGCTCCATTAAATGAAGATAATGAGGATGATGAAGATTCAACACTCTTTGATGTGAAGTACAGGTAGGCAAAGTTTGAATGACTAATTACTTTGACATATCAATATTAGATGTAGGCCCGGGCTATAAAACATTATTATTACAACCATAATATGGAATTTTTAGGTTCTTGTATTTTTAGCTGTGTATGCACTATTGTCTATACTGTGTACACATAAGTTGGTACATCAGGTCTCGGGGCATAGTGACCTCTGGAATTTTATAAGTTTATTGACTTGCTTTATCCCTGTGAATCTTTGGTTGTTTGACTAAATTAGCATGTATTGAAGTTTAATAACTTGTTAGTATCTTTTTAAGTGCCTCTTAAAGAAAATGTAAACTGTAACTGAAATATATCAACCAGCTTTTATTACCCTAAGTTCTTGTCAATAAGCCGCGGCTTATCTAAGGAAAAAAGTTGTGAAAATGAAAAAATAGAATATCGGCTTATACATAAGTCCAGCTTATACATCCATCGCGGGGGTTGCGTTCCAGAGCCACCCGCGAAATAAGAATATCCGCGAAGTAGAAACCATATGTTTATATGGTTATTTTTATATTGTCATGCTTGGGTCACAGATTTGCGCAGAAACACAGGAGGTTGTAGAGAGACAGGAACGTTATTCAAACACTGCAAACAAACATTTGTCTCTTTCAAAAGTTTAAACTGTGCTCCATGACAAGACAGATGACAGTTCAGTCTCACAATTAAAAGAATGCAAACATATCTTCCTCTTCAAAGGAAGTAACAAATCAATATGTCTGTTTGGCTTTTAAGTATGCGAAGCACCGCGGCACAAAGCTGTTGAAGGCGGCAGCTCACACCCCCTCCGTCAGGAGCAGACAAAGAGAGGGAGAGGGAGAGTTTGTTTTTCAGTCAAAAATCAATACGTGCCCTTCGAGCTTTTAAGTATGCGAAGCACTGTGCAGCATGTCTTTTCAGGAATCAGCTTTACAAAAGATAGCAACGTGAAGATAATCTTTCAGCATTTTTAGACGAGCGTCTGTATCGTCTAGGTGTGCAAACAGCCCCCCTGCTCAATCCCCATACGTCAGGATCACAGATAGTCAGCGCAAGATTGACAGAAAAGTAAGCAATCTAGCTTCTCAGCCATCTGCCAATAGCGTCCCTTGTATGAAATCAACTGGGCAAACCAACTGAGGAAGCATGTACCAGAAATTAAAAGACCCATTGTCCGCAGAAATCCGCGATATATATTTAAATATGCTTACATATAAAATCACAATTTAAATGACCGCTACGCGCTCGTGTTGACTCGGCGACGCCCAGAGCAGAAAGAACGCGCTCCGGCCGCTCCAACCGCGCCATGCGGGGAGTGAGAGAGACGGCAATATCTCACACTCTCTCCCCCCTTAAAGAAATTAAATGGGCGCGAGTGAGACCACTGACCTCCCTCCCTTCTATTAGTTATAGGTTATAGTATGTTCGGCTTATCCATGAGTCCGGCTTATCTATGATACGATTTTATTTTAAAAATTCGTATGATTTTTGGTCTCCGGCTAATACATGAGTCCGGCTTATAGACAAGAACTTAGGGTATATCCCGACTGGAGAATGTTTGTGCTATAATGAACATTTTCATTGTGAAAATGGTGTCCTTGATTTTAATATCTACATATTTTTTTTTCTACATGTGTACATATTTTTTTCTACAAGCACAGGGCCATGGGCATGAGCTAGGAATGTTGAGGTCCTTATTCCTGGTTTTGGTGTTCCTTAGCTTGTGCTTGCTTGCTAGCCATTGGATCAGGTGGACTCTTCTGCTCATCTTAGTGGCTACCTTCTCCAAATGGTTATGGAAGATTAGAATGAGCCACACTAATACATTGCCCAAGTAAAGTAAAGCACAAAGTGGAAAACTGGCAACAAAATGTAAATACTACATGTGGTAAAGTAAAAGCCTGCATCTTGCCCTACATTTAAAAAAACAAAAAAAAACAATTCAGAATAGGTTGTCAATATGTACTGTATCTTAAAATCTGTTAATTTTGAGTTCCCTAAAAAATGAATGAAGACATGATTTTTGAACCATTTTTTTCATACCAACAGTTCATTTCAGGACTGCCATTTTCACCCCCAAGTTTGACTTTTAGTGGCAGCATTATGCAAAATTATACTGTTGTAAGCTTTTAATTTCCTGGAAGATTTGTGTACGATGGAAATACACTTGATTTTTTACAGTGTCCAAAGAAATACTATTTAAAATAAGTTTGTCAGTGCTAGTATAAAAAACAATCCTGTTTTTGAGTTGTCTTCATTTTCAAGCATAGTTAAATGTGCCTGTGATACACACAGGGTATATAAGAGAGATGGAGAGATGTTTCATTTAAATGTTTATATTTATGAGTAATTTGCACTTTTGTCTAAACTACTGTATATCCACTTATTTCTACTGACTAATGCAACTTGAAGCTAGCCGACAGACACGCTTGGGAATATTAAATGAAAATGGAAGCAGTTAAGTTTTTACATACAACAAAAAAAAAAACCTCACTCAGTTTGTTCTAGTCTGCAGTTAATCAACTGTTTTTTCTAGTGCTCCTGTTCAATAAAAAAATTATTGCAGTTAACGGTTTTGCAGTAAATTTTCTTTCGGAAATTTATGTTTTAATCATACACTTTAGTGGCGATTAATCTAGCAGCCCTAATTGTTTCAATTGGGTTTGTCCTAATTCATTTAAGTTAGAAATTGAAGTCTGTTTTTTAAGCTTCTAAAATAAAAATGCTTCTCAATATTTTCAGATTTTTGTGGAATGCTTAGTTATTCTTCCATGATCTTCACTAATTAAGAGCTGCTACAGTAGAAAATAATGTACATTTTAGGTATAATATATATCCTAGTGATACTCTTATACCTATCCAGATTTATCATTTTATGCAGTAAAGAGTTTTAATTTTCCTCTCTTGAATAGCAAGCATTGGCCAGTGTGTGCTCAATATCTGTTACCTTAGTCATTCTAAATATGGGCAATGTTTTTACATAGCTACTCAAAAATAATTGCATTTTTTTGTTTAAAACATTTGTATTTCCTATTTTCCATGTCTTTGCTTATTTAGGACCCAAACATATGCTCAAAACTGTCACTTGAGATTTTAAGTGTGTTCTCCTCAGTATATCTTAAATTTTAATTATTATTTTAAGT
Organism: Erpetoichthys calabaricus; assembly: GCF_900747795.2. Taxonomy (NCBI): domain Eukaryota; kingdom Metazoa; phylum Chordata; class Cladistia; order Polypteriformes; family Polypteridae; genus Erpetoichthys; species Erpetoichthys calabaricus. Next base: position 66,148,293 of record NC_041410.2, on the reverse strand, counting down.
CAGTGTTGGTTGTGTGTAATTTAACATAGACCTTTACATTTGCTTTCTGTTTCTAGGGAGTTAGTGTTGAAACAGCTGGGCAGATACAATGAAAATGCTTAGAAGGTGATCAAGTTGAGGTCTTGAAATGTATACCACCAGTTCATTCTATAAAACAAAGCTCAACATGTCCATTTAATATTGAATTCTTTTTATAGGAATTAATTTTAAGCATTTTATTTTTAATGTGAAAGTGGTACAGTGAAGACTATTGCTGTTTCATAGAATCTGGACACCTGCTAAATTGTTGGCTGAAATGCTTTGTTTGGAGTTTTTGTTTCCTCTCATAGTTCATCCTGTTTTCCTTTTGAGTCTTCTCTCATAGTTGAGACTTAATTTTAGATAGTTTAATTTGAAATTGGCCCAGGGCGATATAGTAGTGTTGTGGTGTTGAATGTAATCTGCTGTAAACTAGTATCTCTGTCATGTCTGCCTTTAATGTTGTAGATGATATATGTTTTAAGTGCTCCTGGCCTTGACTTCTCTTATCCACCACTAGCTGAAATACCCAGCATTGCCCAGGAGGAAAATAGTGTTGCTTTATTTTTTTTATTATATTTTTCTCAAACAATTTAAATAAAAAATAAATAAACAATGAAATCTCACTAATGTGCTTGTCTTGCGGTCTTGTATGTATGTTATCATCCAGTTGATGCTCTGAACCGGCAACTCTATTTAATTTCAAAAGCAACAGGGGCGCGGTGGTGCTTAAACATAATGAATGTTGGCAGTCACTTCCTGTTTGCCCTCTGGTGGTCGTTCCAACTGGATGATAACATGCATACAAGACCACAAGATCACCCTCCACCCTACCCAGAAGGGGGTAGGTTAGGGTTGATTTCATACTACAGAATTTTTAGTCGACCATTGAGAATCGTGTACCAAGTTTCATGAAAATCACTCCAGCCGTTCGTAAGTGATGCTGGAACATACATACATGCATACACATACAAATAAAGACTTTCTGATATACAGTCATGTGAAAATGTTTGGGAACCCCTCTCAGCCTGCATAATAATATACTCTCAACAAAAAAGATAACCGTGGTACATCTTTCATTTCCTAGGAACATCCAAGTACTGGGGTGTTTTCAGAACAAAGATTTTTAGTGAAACAGTATTTAGTTGTTTGAAATTAAATCAAATGTGAAAAACTGGCTGTGCAAAAATGTGGGTACCCTTGTAATTTTGCTGATTTGAATGCATGTAACTGCTCAATACTGATTACTTGCAACTCCAAATTGGTTGGATTAGCTTGTTAAGCCTTGAACTTCATAGACAGGTGTGTCCAGTCACGAGAAAAGGTATTTAAGGTGGTCAATTGCAAGTTGTGCTTCCCTTTGACTCTCCTCTGAAGAGTGACAGCATGGGATCCTCAAAGCAACTCTCAAAAGATCTGAAAACAAAGATTGTACAGTATCATGGTTTAGGGGAAGGCTACACAAAGCTATCTCAGAGATTTAAACTGTCAGTTTCAACTGTAAGGAATGGAATTAGGAAATGGAAGGCCTCAGGCACAGTTGCTATTAAACCCAGGTCTGGCAGGCCAAGAAAAATACAGATCAGCATATGCGCAGGATTGTGAGAATGGTTACAGACAACCCACAGATCACCTCCAAAGACCTACAAGAACATCTTGCTGCAGGTGGTGTATCTGTACATCGTTCTACAATTAAGTGCAATTTGCACAAAGAACATCTGTATGGCAGGGTGATGAGAAAGAAGCCCTTTCTGCACTCAAGCCACAAACAGAGTTGCTTGTTGTATGCAATGCTCATTTAGACAAGCCAGATTCATTTTGGAACAAAGTGCTTTGGACTGATGAGACAAAAATTGAGTTATTTGGTCATAACAAAAAAGCACTTTGCATGGCGGAAGAACACCACAGCATTCCAAGAGAAACACCTGCTACCTACTGTCAAATTTGGTGGAGGTTCCATCATGCTGTGGGGCTAGTTCAGGGACTGCGACCCTTATTAAAGTCGAGGGTCGGATGAATTCAACCCAGTATCAACAAATTCTTCAAGATAATGTTCAAGCATCAGTCACAAAGTTGAAGTTACAAAGGGGTTGGATATTCCAACAAGACAATGACCCCAAACGCAGTTCAAAATCTACAAAGGCATTCATGCAGAGGGAAAAATACAATGTTCTGGAATGGCTGTCGCAGTCCCCTGACTTGAATATCATCGAAAATCTATGGGATAATTTGAAGCAGGCTGTCCATGCTTTGCAGCTGTCAAATTTAACTGAACTAGAGAGATTTTGTATGGAAGAATGGTCAAAAATACCTCTATCCAGAATCCAGACACTCATCAAAGGCTATAGGAGGCGTCTAGAGGCTGTTACATTTGCAAAAGGAGGCTCAGCTAAGTATTGATGTAATATCTTTGTTGGGGTGCCCAAATTTATGCACCTGTCTAATTTTGTTGTGATGCATATTGCATATTTTCTGTTAATCCAATAAACTTAATGTTACTGCTGAAATACTACTGTTTCCATAAGGCATATCATATATTAAAAGGAAGCTGCTACTTTGAAAGCTCAGCCAATGATAAAGAGAAATCCAAATAATTAAGAGGGGTTCCCAAACTTTTTCATATGACTATCTATATCTATATCTGTATCTATATAATATACACCGCTCAAAAAAATTAAAGAAACACTTTTTAATCAGAGTATAGCATCAAGTCAGTGAAACTTCTGGGATATTGTTCTGGCCAGTTAGGTAGCAGGGGAGTTATTAATTAGTTTCAGCTGCCTTGGTGTTAATGAAATTAACAACAGGTGCACTAGAGGGGCAACAATGAGATGACCCCCAAAACATGAATGGTTTAACATGAGTTGACCACTAACATTTTTTCCTCTCCTCGTCTTTTCTGACTGTTTTTTCACTAGTTTTGCATTTGGTTACGGTCAGTGTCACTACTGGTAGCATGAGGCGATACCTGGACCCTACAGAGGTTGCACAGGTCGTCCAACTTCTCCAGGATGGAACATCAATATGTACCATTGCCAGAGGGTTTGCTGTGTCTCCTAGCACAGTCTCATGGGCATGGAGGAGATTCCAGGAGACAAGCAGTTACTCTAGGAGAGCTGGTCAGGGCCGTAGAATGTCCTTAACCCATCAGCAGGACCGGTATCTGCCCCTTTGGGCAAGGAGGAATATAGATAGATAGATATATTTAGATTTAGATTTGAACAGCAGTACTGTTTAACATGTGAGGTAGTAGCTGTATGAAATTATGGTAAGGAGTAAAGCAATACGTTGAGTTATCTTCATAAAGTTCTACACTATTTAGAATACCATAAAATGGAAAGCTAGAAACATTTAAAGGTATTGTAAAATAGTAACAGATAAATTGGCTAATTCTTGGCTTGTTTTCCATTTTGAAGAAGGGGCCTGACTATAGTAGAAAGAGTCCTAATTGAAGACTGAAATGAAAAATTTAATCCACAAGCTAGAATTTATGTAAATCAATTTTAGAGTCATTATTGGACATGTACAGAGTTTTTGAGGTGATATACAAACACAATTCCTTGTGGATAGTGTAGAAACACAAGGAAAAACTAATGAGTGCCTATCACAAAAAGAACAGGTACTAAAAATCCAAAGTGATTGGCTGAAACAGAATGAGGTAATTGCTTCTACTGTAGATAGGTGACTGGCATGAAACCTCATGTGTAATTTCCAAACCCTACTCCTGAGTTACCTTTAATTATTATGCAATATCAAGTTCATTAAACTTGGCTGGATACTCACAATATCTATCACAGAGTTAATTAATTTAGTGGGTAATTCAACCTAGACACTAAGTGGATGGTCAGAATTTAGTTTGAGGTTTTTTTTAAAAAAAAAAAAAAAAAAAAAAAAAGTCTGTCACCTATGCCAAAAGGAACTCAAGGTTTTAGCAAAGTAATGTTAACCAAGATTGTAGTAGTTTTTTGGGATATATTTTTCCTTTGACCCTTTTGTTATTCTGAAATATCATGTGAAGACTCTTCGGGTCTTTAAACCTGAATTCTGTAACCCAATCTCCTAATTTGAATTAGGAAAGCTTAGTTCCACAATTTAACACCTGTGTCTATGTCTTGGACATTCTTCATGTGCTCCAGCTTATGAGGTCACAACTGTCTAGGTTGTTTGACATATTCCAGGATGTTAGGGCATTTGTTTGCTCCTCCTATCCTTCATGGTCCAATCCCAAGATGCCTAGGATTTCCTCCCATATAATAAGTCAAAAGAAGAGAAATCAGTAGGTGCTTGTAGCACCACCCATTAAACAAACAAGATGGCAGAGAGTGGTTGATCCCTGTTTCAACTGTCTGTAGTGACTTATTTACCCAACATTTGCTTTAAGGTTTTATTGAAGCATTTAACTTAGCTATCACACTGGGCGCTAATGCACATGGTTTCAAATGCCTAATTATAAGTAATTTAACAGCATATTTAAAGCTGCCAAGCTCAAACATGGTTATGTGATTAGAGAAGATTTAACTTTAAATTCTTATGTGTGAAAACACCCCCAGAGATTACCATGTAGTTGTTTGGCATTAGGTGCTCTTCTGGGACTGGTTTCAGAGAGGTGAAATCCATTATTAGAAGAAACTTTAGGCTGTTGTCAGCTTTGACTAGACTCAAAATGATTCTGAAAGAGCATTCAAATGTAACCCTCATTGGTTCCTTTGTATCAGTGCCAGTTTGAACTTTGGACAGGCAGTGCAGTAATGCTTCATATTTTTTCATATCCTTGATACCTGGCCTAGAAAATCAGTGTTAAATTCTTTTCTTTGTTGTCATAGCCCAAGGAATCTCCCTTTATTGTATACAGTATGGACATGCACTGCCAGAGCAATTTATTACTGTAGAAGCATGAATGAACAGCTACTTGTGCATTTTGTTGCATCATCTGGTAAATTAAATCCTTTCCTGATACAAGATGTTACCCTTGTGGTCTGACTTCTCGTTTTAAATTAACTGAGGCTTTTAAATTTTGCACATATTTCAGGGAATTAGAATACTATCACTAAAATGAAGGAGGTAAGTAGATTATTTACAAGAGAATTTCTGAGTTTTTAAAAAGAAACTTTAATTTCTCCCGGGATCCACATGTTTCAAAATCAGCAGAGTAATTCTCCTTTGATGCCATGTTCGGAGACTTCATAGATGAAATGGAATTCTCTAACATAGTATTAACAGGTGTTTCTCTTTTCCAGTCAACCATATGCCACATTGCTGCACTCAGTCTTCCCTCTGTGCTGCAAATGTCTGTTTTGGAACCAAATTTACAATGGGAGATGGAGTATGGAGTTTACCAACACCACTTTATTTCTGTCTAGTCTTACCTGTGTTCATGGCATGTAGAGGAACTGTTAGTACTGTAAAATAAACCACATCCGGAAAGTATTCACAATGCATCACTTTTTCCGCATTTTGTTATGTTACAGCATTATTCCAGAATGGATTAAATTCATTTTTTTCCTCAGAATTCTACACACAACTCCCCATAATGACAACGTGAAAAAAGTTTACTTGAGATTTTTGCAAATTTATTAAAAATAAAAAAATTGAGAAAGCACATGTACATAACAGCCTTTGCCATGAAGCTCAAAATTGAGCTCCGGTGCATCCCGTTTCCCCTGATCATCCTTGAGATGTTTCTGCAGCTTAATTGGAGTCCACCTGTGGTAAATTCAGTTGATTGGACATGATTTGGAAAGGCATACACCTGTCTATATAAGGTCCCACAGTTGGCAGTTCATGTCAGAGCACAAACCAAGCATGAAGTCAAAGGAATTGTCTGTAGACCTCCGAGACAAGATTGTCTCGAGGCACAAATCTGGGGAAGGTTACAGAAAAATTTCTGCTGCTTTGAAGGTCCCAATGAGCACAGTGGCCTCCATCATCCGTAAGTGGAAGAAGTTCGAAACCACCAGGACTCTTCCTAGAGCTGGCTGGCCATCTAAACTGAGCGATCGGGGGAGAAGGGCCTTAGTCAGGTAGGTGACCAAGAACCTGATGGTCACTCTGTCAGAGCTCCAGAGGTCCTCTGTGGAGAGAGGAGAACCTTCCAGAAGGACAACCATCTTTGCAGCAATCCACCAATCAGGCCTGTATGGTAGAGTAGCCAGACGTTGGTTTTACTCCCGCCTGGAGTTTGCCAAAAGGCACCTGAAGGACTCTCAGACCATGAGAAAAATCTCTGGTCTGGTGAGACAAAGATTGAACTGTTTGGTGTGAATGCCAGGTGTCACGTTTGGAGGAAACCAGGCACCGCTCATCACCAGGTCAATACCATCCCTACAGTGAAGCATGGTGGTTGCAGCATCATGCTATGGGGATGTTTTTCAGTGGCAGGGACTGGGAGACTAGTCAGGATAAAGGGAAAGATGACTGCAGCAATGTACAGAGACATCCTGGATGAAAACCTGCTCCAGAGCGCTCTTGACCTCAGACTGGAGCGACGATTCATCTTTCAGCAGGACAACGACCCTAAGCACACAGCCAAGATCTCAAAGGAGTGGCTTCAAAGGAGTGGCTTCAGGGCAACTCTGTGAATGTCCTTGAGTGGCCCAGCCAGAGCCCAGACTTGAATCCGATTGAACATCTCCGGAGAGATCTTAAAATGGCCGTGCACCGACGCTTCCCATCCAACCTGATGGAGCTTGAGAGGTGCTGCAAAGAGGAATGGGCGAAACTGGCCAAGGATAGGTGTGCCAAGCTTGTGGCATCATTTTCAAAAAGACTTGAGGCTGTAATTGCTGCCAAAGGTGCATCGACAAAATATTGAGCAAAGGCTGTGAATACTTATGTACATGGGATTTCTCAGTTTTTTTATTTTTCATAAATTTGCAAAAACCTCAAGTAAACATTTTTCACGTTGTCATTATGGGGTGTTGTGTGTACAATTCTGAGGGAAAAAAAATGAATTTAATCCATTTTGGAATAAGGCTGTAACATAACAAAATGTGCAAAAAGTGATTCGCTGTGAATACTTTCCGCATGCACTGTACATCAGCTCTCTGCAGTTTTATCACTTTCTATTTGAATGTAATCTTGTGTCAAATATTTTACAGAATCTGTTGTGGTGAGAGTAACTTAGAAGCAATAATGTTTGCATCACTCCTAGAGTCAAGGGTAGTAGTAAACTTCCCCCATCAATAGCACTCTTATTAGATGTTAAGTAAGAAAGAAAATTTAGGAAATTCATAGCACTGTCTGTTACATTCAACTGCAGTCCAAGGTGCTAGTCATGTTGGAAACAACAAGGCACCTTTTTATCTGGCTTCCCAAACCTGTTGTTTCAGATGTTCTTATTAGTGCATTAGATAGTGATAGTTCAAACTAGCTGTGTCCTCTGTCACCAACCTGGCTGATTCCCAGGGTGCATACATTGGTCCTATTGAGGTAGTCTTCTTTTTTTGTCTTTATTGCATCAGGCTGTGTGGCCCTTTTTCCTAGAACTCCTCACAATATGTTAACTCACCTTGGTCCTCTACAGTGCTCTAGGAATATATCTGTATAGACATTGCTAAGTCAATTTGAAGACTCTTTAAATGAATCTTCAGCCAGCACTATTCCCATCATTTTTTCCCCACAATTAACCCCCATTTTCAGCTACTTTGGTCTTTGACCTGAGAAATTAAGTACTTCAGCTAATTCTATAGTTATACTCCATAATGGGAAAGAGGTTTTTTTTTTTTTTTTTTTTTTTTTTTTTATGATTTCATAATTAATTGTGAGATCGTGGTCTAGCACCTATTATGCCTGTAGGGCATTAAATTAACAGGAAGTAAGCAAGGATATGAGCTCATTCTTTGTGGGGCAAATCATACTTGATTGCAGTTTTATTGATTTAACATCAAATACTTGGGATGCACCAATACTATTTTATGACCTTGGTACTGATACTGCGTTCTTTTGTTCAAAAGAAAATATTGATGTTACATTTCTTATCAGCAACAGATGTATCAGAACAACATGGTTTTATTTAATAAACCATACTGAAGGAAGCTTGTTTGTTTAAGAAAGAATAAACCTTTATTTTTTAATATTAATAATTTTTTTACATTTTTCGATACTAGGGGGCTCTGTCCCTTACTCGTTTCGCTCTCCAACCCCTGGGTTTGTTTAACCGGATGTACAATTTTAAGAAATTATTTTCATTTCATTCATTTTCATTCATGTTTTTATTTCTTGAAATTTGCCAGTAATAAAGCTGTAGTGAATGAGTTATCGCCCCCCTGGGGCTGCTAGTGCCGTGCTGCAAGATCTGCATGCCGCGCTGCATGATGATCATTTAAAAGCCTGTACAGCAGCTGTCCTTTTGTCTCACTTTTTTGTCCCCCTGGGTCTTCAGAATGTCTTCCATGCAAGTAGTCTTGTGGGACTTCAAAGCATCTTCCAAGAAGACCTGCTGTGCTTGTGTACCATGCCAACATTTTTGAATTCCTTACGATGTTCTACTTTGTCATCTACTCTTTGTCCTTTATTTCTGGCCCCAGGCATGTTTAAATGTCTTTCTCGCAGGACGTATAACGCTGCTTGTGTTGTGAAGGGGGTGGTGGTGGTGGCGTTTCTGAACGCATGCTAAGGAGTTGCGGTCGGATCAGCTGCTGTCTTGCTGGAAAGCTGCATGTCGCGCTGCGTGTTGTTCATTTAAATAGCCTGTACAGCAGCTGTCCTTTTGTCTCACTGCCTTGTCTCATGTGACATCAAAGTGTCTACTGAGAAGATCACATCTTGTCTCCTTCCCAAGATTTTTTTTATAAATAGAGAGATTTAGTCAATAATTGATGCACACTATTTTAACAAATTGGAATTTCATATAAGAAAACTGCAGCCTATCTCTTGAAAACTGAAATACAGTAATCCCTCGCTATATCGCGGTTCGCCTTTCGCGGCTTCACTCCATCGCGGATTTTATATGTAAGCATATTTAAATATATGTCGCAGATTTTTTGCTGGTTCGTGGATTTCTGCGGACAATGGGTCTTTTAATTTCTGGTACATGCTTCCTCAGTTGGTTTGCCCAGTTGATTTCATACAAGGGACGCTATTGGCAGATGGCTGAGAAGCTACCCAACTTACTTTTCTCTCTCTCTCTCTTGCGCTGACTTTCTCTGATCCTGACGTAGGGGGATTGAGCAGGGGGGCTGTTCGCACACCTAGACGATACGGACGCTCGTCTAAAAATTCTGAAAGATTATCTTCACGTTGCTACCTTCTGTGCAGCTGCTTGGTGAAGCGACATGCTGCACGGTGCTTCACATACTTAAAAGCTCGAAGGGCACGTATTGATTTTTGCTTGTTTGTTTTTCTCTGTCTCTCTCTCTCTCTCTCTCTCTCTCTCTGCTCCTGACGAAGGGGGTGTGAGCTGCCGCCTTCAACAGCTTTGTGCCGCAGTGCTTCGCATACTTAAAAACCAAACAGCCCTATTGATTTGTTTGCTTTTCTCTATCTCTCTGACAGTCACTGCTCCTGACGCGCACTCCTTTGAAGAGGAAGATATGTTTGCATTCTTTTAATTGTGAGACTGAACTGTCATCTCTGTCTTGTCATGGAGCACAGTTTAAACTTTTGAAAAAGAGACAAATGTTTGTTTGCAGTGTTTGAATAACGTTCTTGTCTCTCTACAACCTCCTGTGTTTCTGCGCAAATCTGTGACCCAAGCATGACAATATAAAAATAACCATATAAACATATGGTTTCTACTTCGTGGATTTTCTTATTTCGCGGGTGGCTCTGGAACGCAACCCCCGCGATGGAGGAGGGATTACTGTATCTAGCTTAACAAAGTGTTCAAATGTTAGAGGCAGGTTCATTTCAACAAATGACATTTCAGCCCTATCACAGATCAATCTGTTTCTTACCTTATTTAGTACTCTTGAAACTGCATTTAAAAATTCCTTCACTGACTACACTGGAACGTAGTACTAACAGAAGCTTTTGTGGTTAAGTACCCATGTAAGGGAATTGGATTATACTGTTTGTCCAGTAGTGCAGAAAACTGTCTGATTTTTAGATAATTGATTCATATAGGTATATTTGTAGTTCAAGATTATTGTTATGTGAGCATAGTTGAATGATATTCTTACTTGCATGTCTCCTCAGAATTGTAACAGCAATACAATTTTAACAAAAGACATACACAAATACATTTGTACTAGGTGTGCTTTTGTAGTATTCTCTCTCTCATATATATATTGAAGGTTGAAAATTGTAATCTTTACATGCACTGAGTGACTTAATTAAAGAGAATGTGTTCTGACATTTAATCCTACTTTATCCTCTCAACTACTGTACTCTCAGAAAATATTCTATTTATCCTGTCATAATTTTCTTTGCTGTCAAGTAGCATCAGTTGCATATGCAACAGCAGTATTAAACATGCACATACATTGGAAGAAGGTTGTTTCATTAAGTAAACTTGTAAAATTTGATACACCCAAGAACATTTACGTTCTTTGCAAATTAACTGAATATGCTAGAGGTTGCATTCTAAATTTCTTCTAGTCTTTCCTCCTCATTATTATTACTTACGATGACAAAAGACTATAGGACTGTCACAGTGACAAGTACGGACTACAACAGTATAGCTCTAAGTAATTCCTTTCATTTGTGGTGTGTTTGCCATTTGTTACGACTCCATTACCCTTCCATGAAAGTAAGTTAGTTTTATTCTATATAGCATTTTAGCCTTTTATTTTTTTTTTTAAGTAAAAGTACCAAGTTATATGAACAAATAGGTGCCTTTTTTTATTTATTTCTTTGCATTAGTTTAACCTGCTGCATCAATGCTGTTTTTGTTCAAAATATTCTTTTTAACCTTTGCCAACATGTAATGTACTTGTCATAAAAGAGGAAACTTGCAACTTCTTCCATGTGTAGATTGTCTTTGCTTTGTTTTTATTGGAACCAAGGAAACCACTCTGTACATGGTGCCAGTCTGCATGCATCCACATTCTCTAACAAGGATAACTTGTTTATTTATTTGAATTATTCTTGTTTGGTGTTAAAGTTAAAATACATTCTAGCTGTATGCAGATCTGTTTCTTATGTTGGGAACACTGACAGGTTAAGTGACTTGCTGTGAGTCACGTTGGTATGGTGGGAAGTATGCTTGGACCCATATTTAGCACTCTAAATCCTATTTGATCTCTTTTTTTATTCTTGAATTTCTCAAAAATTTTGTTGTTTTAACTAGGTCTGTTCAGTAAATGTTGCAGTTTCAATGAATGTATTTTGTTTGGACAGATTAGGTTTTTATGCTATATTTGAATGAGCTACAGTTGTGCTTGAAAGTTTGTGAACCCTTTAGAATTTTCTAAATTTCTGCATAAATATGACCTAAAACATCAGATTTTCACTCAAGTCCTAAAAGTAGATAAAAAGAAACCAATTAAAGAAATGAGACAAAAATATTATACTTGGTCATTTATTTATTAAGGAAAATGATCGAATATTACATATTTGTGAGTGGCAAAAGTATGTGTACCTTTGCTTTCAGTATCTGGTGTGACCCCCCCTTTGCAGCAATAACTGCAACTAAACGTTTCCGGTAACTGTTGATCAGTCCTGCACACCGGCTTGGAGGAATTTTAGCCCATTCCTCCATACAGCATAGCTTCAGCTCTGGGATGTTGGTGGGTTTCCTCACATTAACTGCTCGCTTCAGGTCCTTCCACAACATTTTGATTGGATTAGGGTCAGGACTTTAACTTGGCCATTCCAAAACATGAACTTTATTCTTCTTTAACCATTCTTTGGTAGAACAACTTGTGTGCTTAGGGTCGTTGTCTTGCTGCATGACCCACCTTCTCTTGAGATTCAGTTCATGGACCGATGTCCTGACATTTTCCTTTAGAATTCTCTGATATAATTTAGAATTCATTGTTCCATCAATGAAGGCAAGCCATCCTGGCCCAGATGCAGCAAAACAGGCCCAAACCATGATACTACCACCACCATGTTTCACAGATGGGATAAGGTTCTTATGCTGGAATGCAGTGTTTTCCTTTCTCCAAACATAACGCTTTTCATTTAAACCAAAAAGTTCTATTTTGGTCTCATCCGTCCACAAAACATTCTTCCAATAGCCTTCTGGTTTGTCCACGTGATCTTTAGCAAACTGTAGACGAGCAGCAATGCTTTTTTTGGAGAGCAGTGGCTTTCTCGTTGCAACCCTGCCATGCACACCATTGTTGTTCAGTGTTCTCCTGATGGTGGACTCATGAACATGAACATGAACATTAGCCAGTGTGAGAGAGGCCTTCAGTTGCTTAGAAGTTACCCTGGGGTCCTTTGTGACCTCGCTGACTATTACACGCCTTGCTCTTGGAGGATCTTTGTTGGTCGACCACTTTGGGGAGGGGAACAATGGTCTTGAATTTCCTCCATTTGTACACAACCTGTCTGACTGTGGATTGGTGGAGTCCAAACTCTTTAGAGATGGTTTTGTAACCTTTTCCAGCCTGATGAGCATCAACAACTCTTTTTCCGAGTTCTTCAGAAATGTCCTTTGTTCGTGCCATGATACACTTCCACAAACGTGTTGTGAAGAGCAGACTTTGATAGATCCCTGTTCTTTAAATAACACAGGGTGCCCACTCACACCTGATTGTCATTCCATTGATTGAAAACACCTGACTCTAATTTCACCTTCAAACTAACTGCTAATCCTAGAGGTTCACATACTTTTGCCACTCTCAAATATGTAATATTCGATCATTTTCCTCAATAAATAAATGACCAAGTATAATATTTTTGTCTCATTTGTTTAACTGGTTTCTCTTTATCAACTTTTAGGACTTGAGTGAAAATCTGATGATGTTTTGGGTCATATTTATGCAGAAATATAGAAAATTCTAAAGGGTTCACAAACTTTAAAGCACAACTGTATACTTCTGAAGATATCATTCTGCAGGCTGAATACTCCCTTTTCCTTACCATTGTTCTCTGACTTTTTTCAGATGCCTGCATCCTGTTTTTTGCCTTTTTAAATTTCATACGACTGTAGTTGAGTTATACTTAACCATTTTGGAGAACCCTTGATTTTCAATTTCATTTACAAAATGACTGATATACGGCTAGCTGACTAATATCTTAATAATAATAATGTAGCACTTAAAGTAGGAACGTTCAGCTTTAATGTGTAGCATTCATTATGTTTCGTAAGTAAGTAATAATGGACACAGCAGGAGTTGTGACCAGAACTAATTTGGGAAAATCTTGGTGTATAAAATTCATGTTTAAAACAAATGCAACCTATCACAGGCTTTTCCAGTGCCTCACTGATTCATAGATCATAGGTCTGTCTATAGTTGTCTTCATGGTGCTAGTTCAGGTCATGCTTCAAGAGTACCCTTTATATATAAAAAAAAAAAATAGTATGGCTTTAACATTGTGGTTTTGTAAGTGATGCAACTTTCGGGCTGACAACTGTATGCATTAAAAGAAAAAATGCTAGTATTTTAGAAAATGTTTGAATTAGACATTCAGACAGCATCAAAAACTAATTAAATTAAACCAGTATGCTTGAATTAGACATTCTCCTTTGTCTTGTTTTATGAAGAAGAATAACAGATAAATTCTCAAACATGTTATTTCAGTCCTCTGAAAATTTCCATGTTTCAGAATTAATAATAACATCCCAAACTATGACATTATTAAAAAAAATCTGCACAGGCAGACTGTATTCCCTCTTTACTAGTGCCTAATTATAAGTCATGAAGAGGATATGGTATAGCTTACATATATTTGCTAAATCAAAGTATTAATAATCTTTTTGTTTTAAATCTTATTTAAACATCAATTTTACTTACTCTGCATTTCAGTGTGGGATCGGGGGAGTTGCATGTATTATTTATAAATCCTATGTGGGGCTTTCATTACTGCTACTTTTACCCTCTATGAAGTTGATACAGAAGTGAAGTTGCATGACTTGTACTTGCATTATGAGCAAAATCTTTTGACAGATCTGCTATGAGTCAAATAAACTTTAGCATTTGAATGAGATGCAGAAACAGGGTGAAGTGGGGGGGATTAATCACTTTTTAATACAGCACATAAAGGAATGCAGCCTTTTCATTCATCATCTGATGAAAATGTTTGCAGTTGTCCACTTGTGCTGAAGGTGATTCAAACTGAAGACACCACTAGAGGGCTGCCCAGTGCCAGTTTCGTCCAACAAATAGCTGTGTTCTGTGCTGCTGGGTTCGTAGAGTGACAAGGATTAGTGGTGTACCATGTGTGTTTTGTTTTCTGTGAACAATGATAGGCATAAATGATTGGCAAAAAGGGGTTATTGCATTTGGCCATGTCCAATGGGCTTTTAATAGTGTTGAACAGTGCAGGCAATCATTAACTTTAGCTAGAACTGCAGTCAAAAGCAAGTGCTCAAAGATAGGGGCCATCGCAGTTTAGCATTGTGACAGCAAACTATTTTTGATGAGTCACGTTTCTTCTTGTACTCAAATGATGTGAGACGACTGGTATATCATAAACCACATGAAGCCTTCCTGTGCAAGGTTCTGTTCAAGTAGGAGGTGGTTCTCTGTTGTTCTGCGGTTGTTTTCAATTACAAGGTAATGGATCCTTTGGTTTAGGTAATGATACACTATAACTAGAAGGGAAACATCAGGCTTCTGGACTTCCATGCATTACTTTTGTGCCATATAATGGCTACTTGTGTGATAAGCACAGAGAATATTTTGAAACATTCTTGAATTTGAACTGGCTTGCTAAATCCCCATATTTAAATTGCATGGAAAATTTGTGGGATTCTTTGGAGCAATGAGTGAAATGCCATCGGAGACATTTGTCCTATCTGGCTGAACTACAGGGTTTGGTGCTGGAATAGTATATGAAAGTTTATATCGCCTACATCAGCAAACTGGCAGAGAAGTGCAGACATTCTTTGACCTTAGGAAGGAGTTTTCACCGTTTGATAAGATTTTATGAAGGTTAAATAACTTTTTGTGTGGTGAGCTTATAATATGATAATTCTTCAATGTTAAAAATAGTTTAACAAAAGTTTAGTTATATCATATTTCCTTACTGTAAAGGTAAAAATAACTATACTGTGGTTCCAGTAGCTTTTCACTTTTACATTGTTGGAGGGAGACTTGTTTATTTCTGGTGTACCTTGCTGAGTGGCATACCAGAGTACTGGCATTCTAAAATGTTGGATTTTAACATCATTGGAATAAGCAAGGGGAGGGTGAAGACTGGGTAAGAGTTATTTTCCAAAAATGAACAAATTTTGATTACACTTTTTATATATATATATATATATATATAAGAGATTTTTGCTTGATAGACAACTTCAAGGTGAACAAAAATATAATTTCAGATTGACTGTGTCACATAGAAATTTGGAGAAGTATTGAATTTTTATTGAATTTACTAGGCCTATATTTAATCTCTTAAGGATGCATATAACAAATTTCATTAATTCAGCTCAAAATGTTACGCTTGTGATTTTCATTTGTACTCGGCATCTGATGCTTCTTGTTTTTGCAACCGACAATAGTTGGCCATCATTCATTGATTTTACTTGCCCTATTACTGCTTTTCCTTCTATGAAATGTCCTGGTGAAACTTTTCAAGATTAGCAGGGAAGACATCCAAGTGTGAATTCAGACAATGAAAGTTTAGCGGCATGCTGAACTTCCCTGGTTTTGTATGCTTGACGCATGTTGCCAACCAGCTGAATGTAGTTTAGTGCTCTGTAGTTGCCAAAAAAATTTTTCACATCCTTGAGTTCCTTCCATGCAACTTCCTCTGGCCCCACTACCTGATCTTCTTAACCGCTTGTCATTGATGATATGTCTGATTTGTGAACCAACAAAAAGTCCTTTCTTAATCTTGACATAAATTATTCTTGGAAACATTTATCTCAAATATTGAAATCCTTCACCTTCCCTGTTAACCACTTTCACAATTTTTCATCATTACAAGTTTTCAATGAAAAGAAGTAAAAAAAAAAAAAATATCTGCTTTGTTGACGAGTAGTTTATGTGCCACACTGAGAAGTGGAATTCAGTGGGACCAAATGCTTCAAGAGGAGCCAGGTGTTCCATTTGCAAATGAAGAAACAGTACTTGGTATATCCTCCTATGTCCTGTAGTGGAAAGAATTAAGTTGAGTTCTTCCTTGAGAAGGTAGATCTCTTCATTAGTCCACATATGTATACAGAGTTGGGTCACTGGTGAAATGCACACAGCAAGACAAGTGAGTGGTTTGTTTATATGTCATTTGTGGTCATGGAGGATAATTAGATAATTAGCAGAGAAAAAGTGAACATTTAGCACTATAGTGTATTGGGTAATTAGCAGGCATGCTAATTCATATAGTGACTTTTTGGCTCAATGAGCCTACTGTAAAAAGAGTGACATTTTTTAGATGTTTCACCACATAACATTCAACATATTTTCTGGAAGTATTCAGTTAAGTACTGCTAAGTATTTAAGCAAATGAAGTGTCATCACGTTTGTATGAAGTTCTGTTTTTAATTTTTGTTTATTTGTTTAAAAAATACAAGCCATGGAGATCCTTCTGATCTTTGTGTGCTACATTAAAATGTCGTCATTCTATTGTAGATGGTTATTGATTGCATTGAAACATTATTAATTGTATATTGCTGTAGTTATCCCTATGGTTATTTCCTCCTGTTAACCTGTACCAGTCACTCTTCAGGCTAAAAGATGCATGTGCATCTTTGCCTCTAGCTTCCCTTCAGGTGGTGTATTTAGCACAGATTTCAACATTGCATCCTGGTGCAGAACATCCCAAAGATTGAGACAGTGGAGAGACAATTTCTGGCCAAAAAATGAAAGACTGTATTGTTCAGTTTGAGACTAGTATGCTGTACTCCTTTTGAGTGTTTATACTTATTCTTTTATTCCAGGTTTAGTTTACTAAATATGAATATAATTATTAATAATTATCAATATCAAATAATTTTGAAAATTGTAATGTTTTTGTCATATTATCCACCCCTAATGCAGTAATTTATACCCCTCTCAGCAGACCTCCCTGAGGTCTTATTATCTCTGAATGTAGAAAAAATATTTGATTATGGTAATTTTTTCATTACAGTAGTGCAAGTTTAGATTCATACCCAGGATATCTGCTTGGAATAAACTGTTGTTTGTCTTTCCAGAAACTTTTGCTTGTGTAATAATGTAGATTCTCTGATTGTTACACTTTAGAATATGGACCCAGACAGGGTTGTTCTAGTTTGCCAACTTTATTTATCATGCCTCCCACATTTGTTTCTTAAACAGCCAGAGATTATGGGAAGTGAACTTGAATAAGTTGAAACAAAATTATCTCTTAGTATGCCAGTTATACAATACATTATAGATCCATACTCAAATGGAAGAATATCAACCTCTACCTCAATATCTACAAATAAAAAGAATAAAAAAAGGAAAGGATGTTGTATTTTACTTTAAATTAGAAAAAACAATTAAATTATAAGAAATGTCCAAAACTTTTTTAGAATTTGGCAAAGCTTTATTAAAATTATTCTTAATTAAGTCTCCTGGGGCTATGATAATGTTTAGTTTACCGCAATATCTTTGAATGGTTACTTTATTATTATAAATTTGGTGATAGGTAAAGGGAAACTCAAGTGACCTTGATTTTCAGTATAAAATCGAGAGAGGAAAGTTGTACTAGCCATAGACATTTTGCTAAACTATTGTAAAATTGCTTATTTTAAAATGTGATGAAGTATTAAGACACCTTTTGTTGAATGTGATGGTAGTGATATATCTAAATAAATTACTCTGACAGACTACAGATGTTACAGTTAACATATAACAGCACTCCGTCATCTTTGAGCAATTATAGCACTCTTTTCTAAGAGAGAGAGAATGCTTTTTTTTAACTGCTAATATGATGTTTTGTTTTTTTTAATACTTTGTAATGTTGAGTATCTAAACAAGTTAATATTGTTTCAGGTTGTTTATTGGTGGGCATTGTAAAATGCTACGAAGGTCTCCCAATGTGTGTTTGGTGAGAATGGAGAAAGAATAACATCTGTCACCACCTCAATAGCGAATGAGTTTTTAGCTTATTAGAAAACTAAAAAAGCACTGCTGTCAAATGTACTTCATGATACTGGAATTGGTAACAGTCAGTGCAGTTAAATAAGTGATTTCAATTTTTATTACCATACTGCTGTTTGCTACCAATTGTTATGGTAGCAATAGAAAGGATGAGAGGTGTATGGAAGGAATTTTAAGAATTGTCACTGATTTTGACTTTCAAAGGAACCTTTCCGGCATTTCAGGGAAGTTTATAAAAACCATGTGAAGAGTACTGTGCTAACATGGCAGTGAGACACGACTGATTAGGTACAGTAAGTGTGGAACATGAAGGAATGACTGAAAGAACAGAGATTAGAATGATCAGGAGGATGTGTGAAATGTCACTGGAAATGTGGAGAGCAAGGCAGAGGATAGAGATTGGATGAAGCGCCGCACCATAATGGAGGCAGAGGGGATGAGGCCAGAGAAGACGTGGCCTTAGGTGGTGTCAGATGATCCAAAAATGTGTTTTGTACAAAAGGATGCCCATTACCGTGGAGAGTTGAGCAAATAGCTTTTGAGAACAGCCAGATAACCTGGGTAAACCTGAAAAATGACCAATAAGCCATTAAACCAGTGATGGGGATGGGATATACTGTATATGCTTTTATGTTTAAGGAGATTTGGCTTAACCAAATTAACCAATTTAATTTGTAAGGTAATAATTAACTATTTAATTGCAGGAAAATTGGTGTCAGACCCTCTATGTAATAATGTAAACCTCTGTGTGTGTTGTGTAAAAGGCTTTTAGTGCTGCTAGAAGCTGTGGGTTGGAAATAAATATGTTTCTGTACATCATTGCAGATTGCTCCCAGAAGTGTTTCAACCACGGTTTGCAAAGTCAGTTCACCTTTCTAGATTTATACATATATGCAATAGAGACTATTTGGCTTCTGCATCTGCTAAGCTTGATTTTCGTTTTGTTTTCATTTACAGATTAAAATGAATAAAAATAGTTTCGGTCTGTCCCTGTTCCTAAGAGTAGCTGCTGAGAATTTTGATACTGTGTGGTAGACATATTAGGGCTGCTTTATTTCTTGTCTAATAAACAAGCACGATGCTTTAATGAGTGCATATAAACTACATTACATTTAATATTCCATGGCGGCTTAAACCTTATTTCTGTTTTTTCTCCAACAGGTGAAGAATGACATTTTTTGTATTTGAAAG
Source organism: Erpetoichthys calabaricus (assembly GCF_900747795.2). Classification (NCBI taxonomy): domain Eukaryota; kingdom Metazoa; phylum Chordata; class Cladistia; order Polypteriformes; family Polypteridae; genus Erpetoichthys; species Erpetoichthys calabaricus. The sequence goes on along the minus strand of NC_041410.2, from coordinate 66,128,986 downwards.
TGCCTGTTCATGGAATGTATAGAAGATCTTCAATGATGCCTGTGATGGAATTTCTGTTGCCTCTCCTTTTAAGTTGTTTCAATTTGATGCCTACTGTTATCAAGTATAAACTATGGATGAAGTATATTTATCCAAAATCTAGCAGTTAACATAGACATGGCAATGGTATCTTCAGTTCATCCGACTGCTTGACCCAAAGAAGTTACGTATGAGCAGTTGGTTAAGAAAGGCAAGCTAATCACAAAAAATGTTGTGTTCTTTGAGGTTTTGTTATATTTGGTGTTAAAACAGACCTGTAAATAATTTAGGAATATATAAAGTAAAACACTTTACTTGAGAGTTGGTGTCCTTTAAGACTACATTCTCATTTTGAATTTCTACATGTGCATTCCTTGTTCAGCATACTGCCACTTGCCATTGTGTTCTGGTACAACATATGTACAACCAAAATGTTAGCTTTTGCTACATGAAACTATCAGTTATTTGTTCCTTATTTTGTGCCAAGTTTGAGAGCATAACCTGCAATATGAAATGTTAAACATTACAGTATATTAATATGAAAACATTGTTGGTATCTGGAAATGGTAAATTTAAATTCTTTTAACTCTTCAGAGTTTTACATTGTTTTAAAGGCACTGAAGTGAAATATATGGTTATTAAGGAACACTAGCTTTTTGGGGGTAAACTCTGTTTGTAAGCATAAAACATTTTTATTACACAACAATAATTTAATGTATGATCAGTGTAATTATTATGAATGATTTATAATTATTATTCTATACTACACAATATTTATTCTCTTAACTACTAACCACCATTTGAAGGTAAATGACTGAATGAACAGCTACCCATCTATTTTGAACCCGTTAAATTTCATATTTGTGCATTAAGTAGGATGCTGCTATTTGTTAGGCTGTTGAGTCACACAGGAGTTGTAATTTACACATATGAAATTTGAAACAAAATCTCTTCATTAGGTATTAGAGCTGTGCTTACGTTTATATGGGGGAAATGTTCTAAAGCAATGCTTTTTTTATATATATTTTTTCACACTTTTGAGACAGATCATATGTGTTATTTTTTGTTTAATTCTCTGTTTACTTATCCTAAGTGGTATTCTACCTGCAAATGTATCTAATTAATCGGATAAAAAGCAAAGTGACCTTTATGCCATATTTGTTGCCACTGATTGTCATTAGTTTTGATCTATAAGATTGACTTGATCCATCTGTGATTTATAACAAGTTCAGTCAATGTATTACACCGTGTTCATTAATTCCAAAAGTATTATTTTGAATTATACGGTGTTTTAACTTAACTTTGTAATCTTATTTGACCAATGCCACAACAACATCTTTTACTTTTTTTTTGCCAAAATGTATAGGCCAATTAAACAATGAACTTTATTATTTTCGCAATAATGGGGATGTGCTGAAAGTATATCCTCAGTTTTGTTTTAGACAGCCATAATAAAACTGAATACCTAATGTTGGGGGAAAGAATCTTCCTAAAAAGTATATTTTATTTGCTTTGAAATTTAAATTTTCTTATTTGAAATAGTGGGTGGATTTTCAGTGGATATGAAAGATATTTAAGACTGCTATGTTTGAATGAAATTGTATTGTAAATGCAATTTCTAAACTGTGAGTTAAAGTAGTGATTATATACACTTTCTCCTAACTGGAAAGATTTGTGGAGTACAGGTGTTTTTGTATTTTTTTTTTTTTTAACAAATGTGTTTACTCCACATGATCTTCAATGGTCACAAACCACAGGATGTATTTGTTTTGTGGAACTTTGCTTCAAGAAACAGAGTGGTCATTGAACTTGCTGTAATTTAATCTTTGAGGATAGTTTTGACGTTTTGTTTTTGGGTCTGTGCTGCCTAACACACATGCAAAAAAAACAAAACCCTCTTTTGGTTCAATCCAGATTTTTTCTTGCAAATAAATCCACAAAATAATATGCCACCCAGCCTATATACAAAATATTAAAAAATGTGAAAATGTAAACACTTCATGCACTGTATATATTTTATATATAGATCTCATTACCTTAAAAAAATTGAAACTGGTTAAATAAATGTATTCCAGGAGCCTGGGAACCATATAGTACGCTGATATTAGATTTCTGGGTGGCTTTTCTGGTTTGAATAACCCAGTTTGCAAAAGATCATTTTGTGTTTGGCTATTTCTTTATTCACACATATGTTTTACATCTCATTACTGTGTTGCTGTTGACAATTACCAGGAAGCATGGTTAAGTTTCATTAGCTCTGTAGAAACATTCAGTTAACCAAAATATAGCTCATCAACTGACAGACCATAGTTCTAATTGTTCATTAACACACGTCCTTAGTTTGATTTGCCCTCGTTACTATAATGTTTTTGCTCTTTTTTTTGTGACCTGCGCTGTTAAATTGCATCTAGCTGTTTACTTGTCTAGCTTGATCCTGATGTAGTGTTGTAAGGAGGATTAAATGAAATAAATGTGTATAATTCATGTAAAAGCCTTCCTTGCTACCTTTTGAGCCTGCTTGACGGAAGGGATGAAGAGTTGCCTGAGAAACTATAATGTACTAAGCTGCTAACTTTATTTGACAATGAAATAATTTTCCAGTATACACTAAATGTAATAACATTTTCAGGTTTCCTGTGTACAGTATGCCAAAACAGTTGTGTTGATATTCTAGTTGGGAGAATATTGGATTGATCTGTATTATATTAAACCGTTTCATTTTTAGTGTAGTGCTTAAAATATTTTTTGATTCACGTTTTTTTAATTTCCACCAAGATTATTTTTGTTTAAAAAAAAATCCAACATCTTTTTTTATAATATCTGATTAAAAACTGCCCTTTGTAAACAACCTCGTTTGTAATAGGCAACACAAATTTCTAATTCAAAGTAATGGTTAATTTACAAATGCCTATAGGTTCTCCTTGCTGTGTGTCAGTATTGATTCCCATATATCAAAATGTACCTTTGACTTAATTATTCTTCAGTGGGATCTTTTTTTTCTCTCCACTCTTTAAAGGTTCATGGAATTAGCAGTTTTCCACCTGCTTTGGATAGGAATCAAACAGTATTTAACTTAAAGGAAGATTTCCAAAGGGTTGCTGTCTTAAGGAGCTTGGCTTACCCTTGCTCTCTTTGAATTTCATTATATATTTTTGCAAACTGTTGGATTTACATAGGTGCATATCATACTTTTTAGAAGATAATCAAAACCGATAAGTCTGGATTTTTTTTTTGTTTTTTTGTGTTTGTTTGTCATGCCTAACTAAGGACATGCAGAGGTAAGCCAGGGCCATTCAATTCCAGCCCAGCAGCACAACATTGGCTTTTTTCCTTGATGACTTCTTGGATGTAACTGCAAATTTGTGTGGTCTCTGTTTGCACTTAATGGTTGTTGTTGAGTCTTCAAGACACCACAGAAGTGTTAAATATTTACAGGAAGCTTTGTATAGATTATGTGTGAGAGTCAACTGATGTAAGAGCAAGTGGAGACTAGAGTTATCTCATGATGGAGACTTTCTCTTATTTCTGTTTTCACTTGTATAATCTGTGATTAACTGGAATTTATACACTTAATTATCATGCATATGTTTCTTTTAAAATTTAAATTCTTCAACAAATGTGTTTTTGCTTTTGCTGTTTATCTTAATTAAAGTGATTTCTTTCCATTAATCTGTTTGCTCATTTTTGGTATCTAACGTGGAGTATGTATGGCTCAATTCTTGTCATTCTAGGGGGTGTTAGGGGCACACATGCTGTGAAAGTGGAATGGGGGGGGCCTCTTTTATTTTGAATTTACTTTGATTGTACTACAAAAGTAGAAAGCCTCCTTTGCACATGCAACTTAAGACCCATAGTATATCTATTAAATTAACAGTATTTGAATGTACTGTTTAAGCCTTCTTTTGACTTGTAGTAGTTGCTAGGCTAGTTAAAGTTATCTTTGAATACCACACACTGTACTTTGACCTCTGTAGGAGGGCAATGAAATGTAATGGCATGGGGTGATCAGCAGTTGTGAGGTATCATATGCTATGTAGCAGGAGGTAATTAGGACCAGGTATCAGAAGCTGGCATGTGAATTTTTTTTTTTTAACCCTAAAACCAATGCAAATAAATGCTACCTTAGGATTGTATTTGATTTTTACAACCCCCCCCCCCCCCCCCCCAACTTAATGAGAAATAAAACACTATATAAATAATGTTAGTGTAGAGATCTGGAAACATCTGTAGGTGCTGTAGTTACCATTAATGATGTGTGACATCTGCAGTGACTCTGAAGGACCAAAAAAAATATAGCTTATTTCAGGAGTCCTCATTCATGGTCCTGGAGGGCTGCAGTGGCTGCAGAATTTCCTTCCAATCTAGCTTCCTAATCAGAAGATGGTCCTTGCTGATAATGAAACTTTGCAATTAAATAGTTGGCTTGTTAGTACTGTCATTCATTCAAGAGACATTTTAATCACACTGTTGAGTTTCCTTCTCTGAGAAAATTATCCACGTGTTTTGTGGATCAGAACAGATTCAGAATTAATGTTCCTTCCAATTCCCCTCTTATTTCTAAGTATTTTTTAACACGGATACTTCATGGTGCATATACACAGATTTAAAAGGAAGCATGTTAGTTGCATAGCTGCTGGTTTATTGGTCATCTGCCTTTCATTATTGTCTAATGTCTGGTTAACAAAGTAAACAACAATTAAAACTTAAATGCAGATGCTAAAAACTAAAATTTAAGTTCAAAAAATGTTTCTTTAATAGTAAATAAATGGGTTCTAATTAAGAAAATTGTTGAAGGGAAAACCTGCAGCCTCTGCAGACCTCTGGGATTGTAATTGAGGACCTTTGATCTACAATGTAGCTAAAATTTGTCTTTGGAGAAAGAGTCAACAAAGCATATAGTTAAATACCAACTTTCATTATTAGCAAGGACTGAGTTCTAATTTGGAAACTGTCTGGAAGCAAACCTCTAGCCACTGTGTTCCTCCAGGACCATGACTGAGAACCCCTGGCTTGTAAAGAGAAGAATTCTTACAAATTGATGGCCTTTGCCATAGCATAAATGACTCTCATGTAGTTGAGTATGCACCCATTTTCTTAGGGCTGAAAGTTGTCAGACTTCATGCAGCACAATTACTTGACCAATTATGTGTCACAAATCAGGAACACATTAATAATTTGGACTGTAAGGAGGACTGGCTGAACCAAAAAGAGATCTTTTAAAATCACTGCGATTATCTTCAAGCTGCTTTTCCTCTTTTTAGTAACTTTACCCTGGTGTTTTTCAAGCAATTCCTTTTTCTGCATATATTGAATTTTGCTTTAAATTATCTTCTGTGAAATGGAAAAGGCATGATCATTCATTCAGGACGACTGAAGTATGCTGAGCTACTGTGAAACTTTTATGCATAATTATGTTTTTAATTCTAAGCGAATTTTCATTCATCCATCTTCTGATGGATTTTGATGGCATGGTGTGTAGAATAATGAAACACATCTGCCTTTGACATGTGGTCGACTTGGCATGGCAAAATTTAAAAGCCAACTAAGTGAAAATATAAAGGAGCATGAAGACTTCTGCAAGGCATTGTCTTTTCACAGCTGCCCAGTATAAACGTGCCTGTATTTTAAACTGAGCTGCACTGTGACTTGTCAGCACTAATGCATGTAGGAAGTGTGTTTTTCCACCAGCAGGTTCTAATTTTGTTTAAGTACAAATCTTTTGCATTTAGAAGTTCACACATTTGCCCAGTCTTTAGCAATGAGTATTGAGAAAAGCACAGATACTCTCAGATTAACCATTTATCCATTTTATGATTTTGTTTTTTTATCCAGTGCTTGATTATCAGATGAAATATTTGTTACACATTTTTAGTTCTGTTTTAAGACAACTGTACAAATACATTATAGTACTTAAGAAAAATTAGAAAAGGGTAAGAATGAACAAAATTAGCTTCACTGTGCCAACATTGTACTACCTATTGTCAGGTATACCATGAATTGAGAAGCACTTTTAATTGGGGTGGGGGTACACATTCTGGACCAGGTGGATTGTAGGATTATTGTAGCATCTCTGCTAATAGCAGGAGCCGTGTAGGTTGCTGTTAAAACCTACAAATGCTACAGACTTGTTTGCTACCATATTACATGTTTAGGGCTTGAAAAAAATGACTTGTCAGTCATTCCAAATTTAAATTTCATATCCATCTGGTGAAGCAGCAACAAATTGTTTTGAATTGTACAGGATCATAATAAAAAAGCATTTTCCCATATTTCTCAAAACTTTGAACACATTTTACAGGTGTCATAGGAAGGCAAGTACAGTGATGAGGTAGGGTTGACTCCTGAAAGTCAATGGCGGTAATACATACATAAATGCACGCAGTCTTAGATGAAAAAGTCCACAGCTCTGATATCATCCTGCTGTTGTAACCCACAGGGTCGATCCGTAATTTCTCAAATGTTAACTAAATTTATTGTAGTTGGAATCATTGAGCTTGAAGATATTAAATTGCAGTTCAAAACCTGAATATTATTTTTGAAGAACCATAACCAAATGAGAAAAATACAAATTTGAAGTCACTGTACAATCATGATATAACTTTAAGGAGTTCTCTTTTATTTGCTTTTGTTTTTGTGTGTCTGTTTTTTTCCAAAGGTATGCTGATCAAATAAATTTGGGATTCCTAATGCCCCCGAGTATAACTGGTCACGTGTAAGTGAGCCCTGCAGCGGTTTGTTGCTTTGTCTTTGGCTGGAGGAAGAGGGTTCAGCTTCTCAAGCTCTGAATGAAATTAGGCAGGCTTGTTGAGGTTACAACACTAAAGGACAAAATACCACACCCTGCAATGGTCTGGCATCCCATCCAGGGCTAGTTTCTTCCTTGAGGCTAATGCTGCCAGCATGGGCTGTGAATGGAATGAAGTGGGCATTAGAATGCTATGCAGCTAAATAACAAAACAGATGCTGACTGCTACTTTTTTACTCTCAACCTTTCGTATGCCAATTCAAGTGATATTACAGGCATTCACATTACTGTGTAATAACATTCATATTGACCAGTTGCCTGGAAAATAAAAACAGAGGAGGCCTGCTAAGATATCATTTGTGGGTGCACAAAATAATAAGAGTAAGGAAGGATTAGGCAAGATGGGGGTGGGCACTTGGAGGATTTCAGGGTAAGGGTTAGGGCTTGGTGTCTTAAATGGCTGCTCCTTGTGTTATGACCAGTCTCTTGAAAAGGGACACGTGAGAGTACAGGCATTTACTCCTTGAGGCTAATCCTGTTGCGTCAGAGGAAGACAGCTAATTAGACAGCTGTGCTTTTCTAGAGACGATTCCTAGAATCACTTTTTATTTTTTGATAAATTACTATTTCATACTTTTCAAAGAATGTGAAATGGTTGAAGTAAATCAGTACTCGGTATATTCTAGTTTGGGTGTATGATATTCTGCACAACTGATCAGTTAGCCCGGGCTTAATGTTTTTCTTACATAGCCAGTTGGCTATAAGCCCTGAAAGCAGCAGAGTTCACAAAGTGCTGTGCGACTTGACTTCTTCGAGATCTGGAGTTTCACTTGCCTTTTGATAAACTGCCATCCTTGGTACTGTGACAGCCATCCAGGATCAGGCAGCATAAGCAGGGCACATCGGTAAGCCGTGGTTAGAATCCGGCTTCTCAAGATGAATGCGGTATGAACAGCGCTGCCCTTTGTCTAATTCTATTTTGGAAAAGACAGAGTGTCATTTGTAGTTGGAACTCAATAACTGATTTACAGTTGCCATTAATGTCTTAAAGAGCCTTTTATGAAGCATTTATTTTCCTTCAAGGTCACATGGTGTTTGGCTCAGGGAACTTCACTTTTTTTTTTGCTAAGGAATGTTCTATTTTTGCAAAAATGTGTCCATCACATGTATGTTTATTACCCATACTCCAATTTCATGCATTCAGGTTTTTTTTCTGTTTAACAGAAATATAAACAGAAGCTTGGTTATTTAATTTAGTCTAATTTTTTATTCTGCATTTCTGTGGCAGTAAACATCTCCTCTCCTTCTAATGACCAATATCTCAACAAAGGCTAAAAATAACGTCTCTCAAGCCTTTAGTTCACAGAGCTTGCAAGCTAATTGTTCCAAATGAGTTGCTTTTGGGTTTTATTTTTAGTTACAAAAATGTGGCTTACAATAAACTTTAACCACCAGTGTGTCAGTGACTCCAGGGTTTGGGGGAAAAAAAGGAGATGCAAAAATTGGAAAGGAAATTAAAGAATTCCTGTCGGATGTGGGAGTAGCAGGCATTTCATGTGGTGTCGAGGTCACAGCTGAAGAGGACTCGGTGGTAAAGAAAGCACAACCGTCTATGCCTTGCACATGGGGGGGACACTAGACTTAACATAGCCAAATCCGAACACACAGTGACTGGCGTTTGTGTAGATACAACATGTAAATGTAATTACAAACTACTTTGTAATGCCAAAATTGAATAAAAATAATTTTAAAATATAAAAGTGAAATGCATTTATGTGGCTGAAGCCATCAATTGAAAAGTTGAAATTGAAAAAGTGATTGCACAACCCACTTGGCAGATGTCAAGTCTCACAATGCATGTCAGGGAGAACTCCACCATGAAGAGCAGGATAGGAGCAGGGATACAAATCCACTGGCACACACACTCCATTGGTGTCTGACATTTGCACAATGCCTGTGTACCCTGTAAACAGGTGAGACAACAGTGTTGGCAGTACAGAGCAATGACAGGGCTGGTCAGAGCCTGCCATGTCAAAGGAAATATGCCCCAGAAATAAATTGTACAAGGGTGGCACAGTGGTTAGAGTGGCTTCTGCCTCATGGTTTCTGCATCCTGGGTGTAATGAGGACAGTGTAATAATATGATAAAAAGTTGTCATTAGAAAACTAAGTGAATTTGCATTTACTGAAGAATAAAACTAGATAACATCCTAGAAATTCTGGCCAGATGGCTGAGTTGAAAGGAAAGGTCTTACTGGTGATGGAATGGGGCTGAGTCAAGTGTAAACATGACAGGTATGGAGTAGAGAGTCAGCTTATCCTATTAGTCTAGGAGGTACATCAAGGAAGCTGGACTAAGCAGTAACAAAGTCAGGCTTTCTGTTTTATCCTTGTAGATGTTCTCCCTCTGCCTTTTTTCCATCTGTGGAGGAGAAGTAGACCATCTCTCTCTCAGTGGCCATATTCAGACACACCATGCCACTTGAGCCTATGCAGATGGCACGCTAGAGCAATGACCAGGTCAAACCAGAGCATAAGACAAGTCACCTGGTAGTTTAAGCAAGAAGACATAATTATTACTCCGGCCTTATTATCTTGCTAACACTCATTTGAATGCTACTTATATTTTTGGCATATTATCTGTAATACATACAATGCAAACATCTGCTGTCTGTTCTGGTTATTATATCTATTTGACCCTAGGGGCTGCTAGGGCAGGGGTCTCGCCCTCTGTTTCTACAGGGCTGCTCTGGCTGCAGGTTTTCATTCTAACCCTCTTTTAAATTTTTTCAAATACATTAGGGGAAAAAAGGCATTGGAATGAAATCCTGCAGCCACAAGTTCATCCGCAACTAATTTCTGCTGCTAATTGATTTCTATTCCCATGATTTTAATTGACTTGTTTTTCAAGATTCAGTCCTCTGAATTGCTTCATTTATTGGCACCCAAACAGAAATGAGATGTGAAGCCAGCCAAAGATGACCTGCTAAGTCACAGCCTCAAACTCCAACCACTTTCTTAATTAGAAGCCAATTTTTGTTATTGATGCCCATAATTTAATTCCAAGACTTATTGGTACTTTCATTCTGTCACAGCGGACATCTCTGAAACTTTTGATTTTCTTTTTTCTGAGAGCACCATCAAAATTTTTTCTAGACCCAAATAGATCAATGTTATGTAGACCTTCACCTTTTTTTATTTTTATATGTCATCTGATGGCTAATTTTCTATTTCATTATGGTTTGGCTCCTAATTATGGAAAGAAGAAACAATTAAGGGCTCTGAGTCTTAAATAACAAGTCAGTTAAAACTGTAGCAAAAGAGTTAATCAATAGCAAAACCTGGTCACTAATTAAGAAAAAGGGTTGGAATGAAATGCTGAAGCCACAGTAGCACTCTAGGACCAGAGCTGGAGACCCCTATGCTAGGGGGAATTCTGTGTTGGTGTCCAACCATCTGCTTAACTGCCTGCCCAGCAAGCATAGGTAGGTCAGGAACAATCCCTTGTGCCTATCCATCACAGAGTGAACACAAAGACACATATAAGGGCCAATTTAAGATGGCCAATTCTCCAAACCCATGGGCACAGAGAGGATCCGGGACTAAACCCAGGCCTCCTTACCGTGAAGCAGAAGCGCTTCCACTACACCACCGTCCATCTGCATATCCCTGCTATAAATGTAGATCACCTGATCCCAGCTGTAATTTTGAGTAATAATAATAATTATGGGTGGCACGGGCGTGCAGTGGTAGCGCTGCTGCCTCGCAGTAAGGAGACCTGGGTTCACTTCCCAGGTCCTCCCTGCGTGGAGTTTGCATGTTCTCCCCGTGTCTGCGTGGGTTTCCTCCGGGTGCTCCGGTTTCCTCCCACAGTCCAAAAACATGCAGGTTAGGTCGATTGGCGATTCTAAATTGGCCCTAGTGTGTGCTTGGTGTGGGTGTCCTGCAGTGGGTTGGCGCCCTGCCTGGGATTGGTTCCCTGCCTTGCGCCCTGTGTTGGCTGGGATTGGCTCCAACAGACCCCCGTGATCCTGTGTTCAGATTCAGCGGGTTGGAAAATGGATGGATGGATTTTATTTATATAGTAAATTTCCCAAGCTCAATTCACAAATTCACACAAATGTTTGAAAGGTACAAAAAGAATAATAGCACAGAACAAGGTCACATTAGTAAAAGTGCAGTCAAACTAATATCAAACATTAAGCACAAAGTTGTGAATTAGAATAAGAAACAATAAGCAGAAGGACAAACTGTAATTGCCTTTACTTCACTATTGGCACGTAGACTAATCCTAACCCACTGGGTAACTGATGTTATATACTACTTGAAATTGGAAAAAATCTAATTCTCACTTAGAGGATCTGTTCAAAACTTTTTAAAACTTGGTAGGATGTAATCAATAATATTTTAGAATAAGCATCTTAATTGGGGAAAAGGATTGTCTCCCCCTTTTTTGTACTTTTAAAGTTTTGCTCTGGCAGTTGGCCTTACTCTCCTTCTCATGGGTGGGAGTTGATCTGAACTTAGTTTTGTGAAGTTTGACTTGCTAGGATGGAATGTTACTTGCTTTTAATAAATTCAATAAAATGTTAAAAAAAAAAGCTTAAAGCAAAGCGTGGGCAAAAAATGTTTGTATTAAGTTGCAGGTAGGAATATGAAAACAGGATCAGAATGAATCATAGAAGGAGTAATAAAAGCCGAGGTGGTTTTATGCACCAGTCTCGAGAGACGAGTAGGACATGGGTTCAAGCAGTGGGAAAATGAGAGGCAGAACATAACAAGTATGGGATACACAAGGTGAGGAAGAGGAAGGTTTATCGTTGGTATTTAGTAGCAAGTAGGTTAACTGGCCCACTACAAAGACGCTGAGTGTGACATTTTGGAGGTCTAGAGGGACTTTAGGATTTGTTGCACTTGTCTGTCTAAATGAATACACGATGGTCTGCCATCCTGTCCTGTGCTGGCTCGGCTGTGGCTCCCTGTTTGCTGATAATATTTAATGTTTTATTAGCAGATGGACAGTTCGCCTGTTCACTCAGTCAGGCCGGTGGTGTCTTTGTACAGTACAGGACAGCCAACTCCACTATTGCCATCTGCTGACCAACAGTGCTATAGCATTGCCCAGTGTGGCTCACCAGTTAACATCGGTTGAATTTGTTGTCAGTACAGAGTGGTCGAGTGAAATCCTGACAAACATGCAGGGCACTGAATCCCTACTGAAGGCTTTCTCTAAATTAAAACTCTAAACTCTGATTTCCAAAACTAAGTTAAACTCCAGGTTGGAATAGCACTAAAGAGAAGGATGTGACAACCCTGAGAGTCTGGCTCAACAGCAATCGATGCTCAGACTCCGATTTTGCTATCTACGTGCTCCATCCACCTTCTTTTTAAATGTTTTCTTAGTTCTTGGGTCATAGACAGCCTAAACCCATCACAACCACAACACATGCAAGATGGGCTCAGTAAAATGTCACATTTTGTTCACATCAGGGTCACTGAGGTTGGAACCTTTCTTGGCAGCACTGGGTACAAGGCAGGAACCAGTTGTGCACAATCATGCAAACACCCACACTTCCACGCATTGTGCCAGTTTAGAACAACCAATCAGCCTGGACGTCTTTGCAATGGAAAGCAGGAAGAACATACATGTTCCACCCACACAGTCGGGATTTGAAACCTGGACACTAACCTCTGTGGCACCTCTAAAACTGTGCCGTTGGTGTAAATGTTTAAAGATGGTTTTGCTATACGACATGCCTGCTGATTACTGACACGCCTGGTCGACAAACACAGCGTGAAGGTCATCGAGTGGATTTAAAGTGCTGTTGGTCATCGTAAGTCTGCCAGCTATTGTTTGTCTATAAAGCTGTCATTGTGTGCCTGAGCACAGGTGTCAAAGCGGCGAGTGCTCGTGTGCCAAGTCCCAGGAGGCTCTGCTCTCAGAAGTCCACGAAAACGAGAGACGGCTACCGCCCAATGCAAACACTGGCGCAGTTCTGACCTCAAGGGTGTAACAGCCGCCGTGGACTCGTTAAGAGCCGAGCTGGTCAGACAGCTCAGTGGATTTGTAGACAATAGGTAAAGGACGAACAGACAGAACATTACAGAAAAAATGTCAAATAAGGTAAGCTTTTATTTAGATTTTCCTAATAATGACCTGATCTTCCTGTTGGACACTGAATGTGCTATGAAGACCCCTGCAACATGTGCCAATTATCTGATGATGGATTTTTATGTGGTGTTGAACTGCGTGCTCTGCCCCATGCGCGAACAGACTTCATATTTTATGTAAAACCCAACCTAACATGTACAGTATATCCACAAAGGTTCATTGATTTTGGTTGTTACTGATTAAGAGTCGTGGAAAACTGACTCGCCATATCCTCTTTCACACAAGAAGACTCTCCTGCTCACACACCTCAGGTCACAATGGCCATCGCCCAGAATGCAAAGTTTCCAGTGATTGACCACCCATCCAGTCCCCCTGATTTAGCCCTCCGCAATTATCTTTTAATCCAAAATCTATAGAAACATCTGCATGGAGAAGTGTCAATGGCAATACAGTGAGGAGTTGCTAGAAGATTTATTCTGGGCAGGAAATGACACTCTGGAGCACTGATTTGAACAACTGCATTAATGTCATAGGGGCTATGTTGAAAAATAACATGGGTCCAGTGGCCTTCTGCCGTTGATTTATATGTCAAGAGCAGAGCATGTGGATCAGTGGACAGCCTTCTCCTTTTCATTCCACATTTGCCTGATTGGATTGAGATCTGGTCAACATGCCTTAAAGTAAACATACTGTCATGTTTGGGGCAGGTTCGTCAGGGGGAGTTTAGTCCATGACCTGAGGCGTTCAGCCTAGCTCATTCTGAGAGAACACCCCACCCCTCCATCTCATGGTGTCCAGCGTTCAGCCCCTGATCTCCGAGAGCTCCACATACGTTCTGACAGTCGTGGACAAGACACAGAACACACTACGGTGACCAATTGTTGATTGATTACCCAAAATTCCACAGGGACTGCAGAGTTCTACTTGGTCAACCTTTTGTCTCACCTGGAAGTATTTCCAGACCACTGGAAGTACTCCCGGGTGCACAATAAAAGAAGCCTACTGCCACTGCTCCAGGAGTCAAAGTTGGGAAGGAGAAAATAAAGCTTGCTGGGGGAGGAGTGGAGGTGGAAGTAGAGAGACAGAGACAGAAGAGAAGAAGAAGTGCTGCATGCTTTATTATTGGTGCTTGGTGGACTGTGCTGGCTAGTGGGAAATGAAAGTGAAGAGTTTCCCACAACTGAATAAATGCCTGTGTGTGTGTGAAAAAACTTTGTCGGGTTTGGGAGACACAGGGTACTTCTCAATTTTTTACCAATTGCATACTGGCAATGTTTTGTACATACTGATAGTGTTTCTGAGCATTAACCCACATTCAGCACACATTTGCAGTCAGTGCCACCCAGCACAACTGCTGTTCTATATCATCTTATCGTCAGTCAGTCAGTCATTTTCCAACCCGCTATATCCTAACTCAGGGTCATGGGGGTCTGCTGGAGCCAATCCCAGCCAACACAGGGTGAAAGGCAGGAACAAATTCAGAACAGGGTGCCAGACCACCCCAGGACACACACACACAGCCACACACCAAGCACACACTAGGGACAATTTAGGATCACCAATACACCTATCCTGCATGTCTTTGGACTGTGGGAGGAAGACGGAGCACCCGGAGGAAACCCACGCAGACATGGGGAGAACATGCAAGCTCCACTCAGGGAGGACCTGGGAAGCGAAGCCAGGTCTCCTTAATGCGAGGCAGCAGCAGTGCTACCACTGCGCTACCATGCCGCCCTCAACTTATTGTGGCACTTGAAACTCCAAAGGGGGCTCAACACACCCTCCACCTCTACCCCTTCCATGATCAAAGGTAAAAGTATTACAGTGCTCAAAACTCTGAGGAGGACCAACCCCTTGCTTTCGAGTGATCATGTCATTCTTAACCAGAGAGTACCATTACTTGTGCACATCCACTTCAGGCACTGCTTATAGCCCAGGATGCTGAATCAATGTGGATTCAGCATTAACGACTGCAACAGTAATTTGTACCTGTTAAACATGATAGCTTACACTCTCCCTCCCTATCATCACGTCTTGTGCAATGTTGGTGCATCACATGGTTGGTTCCAGCTGCTCATCTTCAAATTCCTCATTCTGCACACAGGAGAACCAGCTGGTGAAAGGCCACGCTGTCATTTAACAGCATGGAGTACTCACGGAAAACTAAGTAAAAACAAGTGTGTGAGAAGCGTCCACTTCACTTCCACACACACACACCCAGCATTATCAATGATGACTTTATCTGATTTGGAATCACTAGTGATAATAGACTACGAAGGTGCAGGTGGCTGTGGATAGGAACCATATCTGGACAGTGCACCAGTCCATTGCTAGTGATGGGTGATCCATGATGGATTTAATCTTTTGACAAGAGTCTTTTCAATGAGTTGTGCAAATCGATTCACAAGCGTGAACAAACTGAATCAGAACACCTCAATAGGAGTGCGATAGCCCATGCCTGATGTTGCTGGCGTCTTTGGTTTTTCCCACCTGGTTCATGATTCTTGTTCACTTCACATGTGATTCTTTTGAGGCCGAACTGAATCATTACCAGTGAATGAAAACGCTCCTTGAGGATTTTCTCATTCATTGTACAAGTACAATACAGTAGCAACACATTTATATAGAATGTATTAGCTGTTTATATTTTTACAATTTGTTGTTGTAATTGTTTTAAACAAAGTATATAATCGAAATATTAAACTAATACATTTAGGTCCCTTTATACATTTAATGGTCACACAAAAATGAAACAAAAATATGAGTCTAATTGCTAACAATTACTGGCTTTCAAATTTACTTAGACACACGTTAGTTTTTTTTTACTACTAATTGACAATGGGGTGCCATTTATAAAATGGTGCATTTGTTTTTTGTAGCATCATTTATTGTACATTTAGAGGATTCTAAATGTAAAAATGCTCACTTTTTGTCAAATGTCTGCATTTTTGAAGTGCCAAATGTGAAATCACTTCTTTAAATGGCAGGTTTTTAACTTAAACGGTAAATGACCCACTCCAATGGTTAAATGTCAAACTTAAATGCTAAATATCCAAATTAAATGTTTTTGCTAAATGCTACATGTCCAACTTAATGATTAAATGTCACACTTAAATTCTGAATATCCATCTTAAATGTTAAGTGTGATTTAAGTGTGATATTTAAGTTGGGAATTTAACATTTCAATAGCAATACTTAACCACTGAATGGGGACATTTACCATTTAGCAGAGTCATTTACCATTTAAGTTAAATATCTCTCTATTATAAGAAAAAATCTTGGAAGAAGACGAGACGTGATTTTCTCGGAGAGACACTTATGTCCTGCGAGAAAGAGATTTAACCACGCCAGTGACCGTAAATAAAGGACAAAGAGTAGATGTAAAAAGTAGAACGTTGTAAAGATTTAAAAAATATTGGAGAGGTACACATGCAGAGCAGGTTAGAGATAATGGAAGTACAAAAATTCGAAAGTCTCAGAAAAAGCATAGTAAAGATTGCAATAGCACAAACAAACAGAAATTATTACTCGGTGAAATAACGGAACAGTGAAAAGAGATCAAATATATTGTTCGGATTTAAACTTTAAGTCTGAGACTTGTAGATCATCTAATTCGTGTTGCCAGTAAGAATGAAAAGATTCCAAACACGTTGGAATGGTATGAAGTCCCGTGAGATGGAGACTTTTAACATGAGATTCTTTCAAGTCACACCCTACTTACAACTATTTACAAACAAGACCATGGTCATCTAACCTCAGTTGTGTGAATGCTTTTGGCAGACACACTTCCTGCGCTTTCAGCTGTTATAAATTTTTTCAGGACAATAATTTTATACGTTCTAGATGACATGTCAACGACAAAGAGAAGAAGAAAGAGCATGGACAAATATTCGAAAAAGTCATTTTATTTATTAGAGAGAAAGAAACAATGTTCACTCACAGGCAGTTATACGTTGCGTTGTCACGATGTAAGTCCAAACACAGAAGCAAAATTCAATGCGATCTTGAAGAAAAGTTCTTTTCAAATATTGTTTTTACTAAAGTTTTAAAGTAAAAGTGAAAATAATGCATATGTAACAATTCCCATTAAAATCTCTTTAAATTGTATATCCGGTAAACCAAACCTGGGGGTGGGCAAGCGAAGCGAGCAGGGGGCAGAGGTCCCTAGTTTACCATATAAACAAGTAATTGCACATTTTGTACATCAAAAGTGCCCACATTTGAGAAACAGCATTTTTGCCAGCCTGTAAATGTACAATAAATGATGATACAAAGAACAAGTACACCATTTTATAAACTGTGCCCCATAATTGACTGCGCCAGCATGTGTTGTTCTCTGATGCTTGAACTGAAGATTGAACTGAATCAAAAATGAGTCTCATAATTTTTTGTTGATATGATTTGTGCATAAATCATTACCCAAGAATGAGTCTCATGATTGTCGATTACTTACAATTCCCAGACATTTTCCCATATATTAATTATTTATTTTACTAGGGGGCTTCGCCCCCTGCTCGCTACGCTCGCCAACCCCCGTATTTGGTTTTCCGGATACACACTTTTAAGATTTTTTTTTCTTTGAATTGTTGCTATTTCATTAGTTTCACTTTTATTTCAGAACTTCTGTAAAAACAATATTTGTAATCTTGCGAGTCCCAATATGCTGAATCTTTTTAATGAGGTCAAGATAGGTTTCTCTGTTTGGAATTTCAGCACAGACAAAACGATCTTCATCATCAGCAGTTAATAATTTTTTTTTTACAAAGTAAAAAATTAAGTAGAGTTCTGCATTGGACTCCTGTCTGTAAAGTTGTGCTATTTTCCTCTCACAGTTCCAAAAGTGCATGGGGTTATCAAGATGATACCCCAGCTTTTGTCTAGGTTTTTGTACAAGGGCTAGACAGAACGTTTTTGACTCCTGGGGTAAATTTAGGTTTTTAAATAAGCAGACAGATAAATATATACATTAACAAAGTAACCAATAAATGCATGTGCGGTAAACTCCGTTTTTGAAATTCTCAAGATTCTTTATTTGTCACATGCATAGTTATACAGGACAACATGCAGTGAAATGCATCCTGATCCGCTTATCAAAAACTGTGCAAAGTTAGAAGAATTTCAGTTAAATTAACAAAAAGTCATAGATTGAAAGATAACAGTATAGTAGAACATAATAAATAGGAGACCCGGGTTCGCTTCCCGGGTCCTACCTGCGTGGAGTTTGCATGTTCTCCCCGTGTCTGCGTGGGTTTTCTCCAGGCACTCCGGTTTCCTCCCACAGTCCAAAGACATGCAGGTTAGGTGGATTGGCGATTCTAAATTGGCCCTAGTGTGTGCTTGGTGTGTGGGTGTGTTTGTGTGTGTCCTGCGGTGGGTTGGCACCCTGCCCGGGATTAGTTCCTGCCTTGTGCCCTGTGTTGGCTGGGATTGGCTCCAGCAGACCCCCGTGACCCTGTGTTCGGATTCAGCGGGTTGGAAAATGGATGGATGGATGGATGTGAATAAAGTAGAATTAAGTATTAAGGTGCAATAGTGTAGTAATTATTGTGCAAAACCAAATTTACACTGGTGCATAGTTAAATGAGGCAGTTTGTTTGTTTGCGCTACTGCGATCTTTACTTTTTTATATTTTCTAATTTTCCTACTTTCATATCCTTTAACTTTCTCCACATGTGTATAGCACCGTTTTTTTTTTTTTTGAGCCTTTCTAATTTCACTGGTTCCATAGTCTCTAACCTGCTCTGCATGTGTTTAGCATCAACGTTTGTAAACGTCTTTATGAAGTTCTACTTTCTTTTATTCATTGTCTTTTAATTCTGAGCCAGATTGGACGTGCTTTTTTTTCAATTCCACTTGTTTCGAGCTGATAATTACTTTCCTTATTTTCTGAATTTGCACCTCGATTATTCTTTTTTGCCCTTTTTTCTGTCCAACGCATTTGAGTCTCTTTTCTCCGCGCTGCTCTCTTCTTCGTTTAGATGTCGACATTTAATTTATAACGTACTGTCCTTATACGCTTTATATGCGCTGAGAGCCCTGGATCTGTGTGTGCTCAAATCCTTCACAAGACTGAATGTTTTGCTGCCTATTGTCCTATTTGATAGAATCAATTCACTTATGCGACTACTTTGAAAGAACTGAATCAGTAAAGTGATTCAAAATGCCCACCACTTTCCATTGCAGAGCCCACTTACATGCACACTCACACTTAAGAATCACCAGTTAACTGAACACTCATAGAAATCAACACTGCCATCTAGTGGCATGAAATCAAAGCACGCAGCCTCTGACATTGCTCAGCCAGTTTAACAGTGAATGTTTTTATTTTGACATTGCAAGGCGGAATATGGTGGGTGAAGTCTACCTGCATGATGACATCCAGCACTGTGCTATTGTCAGCATGCATCCGCATCCCATTATGTGAAGCTGTTTTTGCACAAAAGGTTCCCTATTGCAGCCTAGAGTTCCATCTGTTTCTTCAGACGAGATTTTTTTCCCTCAACCATCCATATTCAAAAGCATATAGCTCCCGGACGTCCATTCTTTTTTTCTCTCCCCTTTCGGAAGCAGCTAGGTAGTGCAGTGATCAGCTTTAAATCTTCAGTCATCTAAAGTCGAGTCTGGGCCCTGTTACCTTCCAGGTGCACTTTGCACTTTCTCTTTATATCTGCATTTTCTCCCAAAGTAATCTGATTTTCCTTGCATTTCACAAACTCTATAGTATAATGAATGACATTGAACTGTGAGTCAGTGTGGTTCTGTATATGTGCCTGGGTGGGCTTGTGGTAGAGCCACATGTGAGTTCTGTGCTGAGGAGCGGGGCAGCTGCCCCCTGAAGCTGACAGCGTGTGGCAGTTGGGGTCTGTAACAAAGAGCTAAATTAACTGCTGTGGCTGTCGGGCAGTAGTGCACCCCAACTTGTTAAATAAACCTTCACAAAAAATCAACAGTGCCTTAACAATTCTCCATGAAAGAAAACATGAATAATGTACCTTGTATTCATTGTAGGATGTTCTCTAGGTGTTTTGCAGACTTTTGACATAACCTTTGTAACTCTCAAAAAAATGAAGGGATTGTGTGCATAAATTGCAGCATGGTGCCTTGACGTCTGTTTTTCCACTTGAGACATCAAAGTATTAGTAAATGATCAAAAATACATAATTGGGCTAAGTTCAGAAAGACAAAATATAGACGTTAGGATACTGGAAGAGACAGTGCCAATAGTAAAATTCAATGTCAATTTGATAAAACGAGGAGTCAAACAGCCGAAAATGAATAAGAACGGGACGGCCTGAGCTCACATGAGCAGCATTGGCAACACATTCAGCAAGATTGGCAAGATGAGGAGCTGGCAGAACCAACATTTGAAACTGGGCTGGGACTCTTTCTTATCTGAAGTACAGCCCAGACTTATTTTTTTACTTATCAGAAAAAATATATATATATACAGTGCATCCAGAAAGTATTCGCAACGCATCACTTTTTCCACATTTTGTTATGTTACAGCCTTATTCCAAAATGGATTAAATTCATTTTTTTCCTCAGAATTCTACACACAACACCCCATAATGACAAAGTGAAAAAAGTTTACTTGAGGTTTTTGCAAATTTATTAAAAATAAAAAAACTGAGAGATCATATGTACATAAGTATTCACAGACTTTGCTCAATACTTTGTCGATACACCTTTGGCAGCAATTACAGCCTCAAGTCTTTTTGAATATGATGCCACAAGCTTGGCACACCTATCCTTTGCCAGTTTTGCCCATTCCTCTTTGCAGCACCTCTCAAGCTCCATCAGGTTGGATGGGAAGCGCTGGTGCACAGCCATTTTAAGATCTCTCCAGAGATGTTCAATCGGATTCAAGTCTGGGCTCTGGCTGGGCCAGTCAAGGACATTCACAGAGTTGTCCTGAAGCCACTCCTTTGATATCTTGGCTGTGTGCTTAGGGTCGTTGTCCTGCTGAAAGATGAACTGTCACCCCAGTCTGAGGTCAAGAGCGCTCTGGAGCAGGTTTTCATCCAGGATGTCTCTGTACATTGCTGCAGTCATCTTTCCCTTTATCCTGACTAGTCTCTCAGTTCCTGCCGCTGAAAAACATCCCCACAGCATGACACTGCCACCACTATACTTCACTGTAGGGATGGTATTGGCCTGGTGATGAGTGGTGCCAGGTTTCCTCCAAACGTGAATTCAATCTTTGTCTCATCAGACCAGAGAATTTTCTTTCTCATGGTCTGAGAGTCCTTCAGGTGCCTTTTGGCAAACTCCAGGCGGGCTGCCATGTTCCTTTTACTAAGGAGTGGCTTCCGTCTGGCCACTCTACCATACAGGCCTGATTGGTGGATTGCTGCAGAGATGGTTGTCCTTCTGGAAGGTTCTCCTCTCTCCACAGAGGACCTCTGGAGCTC
This sequence comes from Erpetoichthys calabaricus, assembly GCF_900747795.2. Taxonomy (NCBI): domain Eukaryota; kingdom Metazoa; phylum Chordata; class Cladistia; order Polypteriformes; family Polypteridae; genus Erpetoichthys; species Erpetoichthys calabaricus. The sequence continues at coordinate 66,107,700 of NC_041410.2, read as the reverse complement.
TGACAGAGTGACCATCGGGTTTTTGGTCACCTCCCTGACTAAGGCCCTTCTCCCCCGATCACTCAGTTTAGATGGCCGGCCAGCTCTAGCAAGATTCCTGGTGGTTCTGAACTTCTTCCACTTACGGATGATGGAGGCCACTGTGCTCATTGGGACCTTCAAAGCAGCAGAAATTTTTCTGTAACCTTCCCCAGATTTTGCCTCGAGACAATCCTGTCTCGAAGGTCTACGGACAATTCCTTTGACTTCATGCTTGGTTTGTGCTCTGACGTGAACTGTCAACTGTGGGACCTTATATAGACAGGTGTGTGCCTTTCCAAATCATGTCCAGTCAACTGAATTTACCACAGGTGGACTCAAGTTAAGGTGCAGAAACATCTCAAGGATGATCAGGGGAAACAGGATGCACCTGAGCTCAATTTTGAGCTTCATGGCAAAGGCTGTGAATACTTATGTACATGTGCTTTCTCGGTTTTTTTATTTTTAATAAATTTGTAAAAACCTCAAGTAAACTTTTTTCACGTTGTCATTATGGGGTGTTGTGTGTAGAATTCTGAGGAAAAAAATGAATTTAATCCATTTTGGAATAAGGCTGTAACATAACAAAATGTGGAAAAAGTGATGCGCTGTGAATACTTTCCGGATGCACTGTATGTGTGTGTGTGCGCCTCTGGCGCTGACGTCCGAGGTTCGATTCCCGAAAGGGAGTGCAGTGGAGTGTGTACGCCTGATGAGCCCAGAATTAGGGCGAAACACGTGTCGTGTACTCTTTGCATTTATTTGACAGTAAACTATTTCAACCATTCTATGATCTGCTCCTCACAAACTGAGGGCACCGTGGCGGATATGAGCATATTGCTGGCCAACCACAAGCGTTACCTGGCAGGTAACCACCCATACAATCAGATTGTGACACAGACTACGAATGCCGTGAATGAAATTACCCCGATCTACATGCTGTCAAATAAACGAACCACACGCCGTGGCGCAACGTTAGGTTCAATTCCCGAGAGGGAGTGCAGTGGAGTGTGTACACCTGATGAGCCCAGAATGAGGGCGAAACACGTGTCGTGTACTCTTTGCATTTATTTGACGGTAAACTATTTCAATATATATATATATATATATATATATATATATATATATATATATATATATATATAAATTAACATACAGTGCCAACATTTTCACCTGCTTGGAAGTTTTTATAGGTTTATAACATTGAATCATAGTGGATTAATTTTTTTTTTTGACACTAATTAACTGAAAAACACCCTGTAATGTCTAAGTAAAATCAGATCTCTGAAAAGTGATCTAAATAAATTACAAATATAAAACAACCTAATTGTTCACATTAGTATGTACCCCTTTAATATGAGACACCTAAATTTTCACTGGTACAGCTAATGGGTTTTAAAAGTCACATGATTAGTTCAACTGAGATCACTTGTCTGGGGTTTCAGTTGATTGAAGTCTAAATGCACCAGATATCAACGGCCCAACTTGTGGTGAGTCAGTATGGCCTAATACAATGCAATTTATCTCTTGTATAGCCAAAATCACATAAGGAGTGCCACAATGGGCTTTAACAGGCCCTGTTTATTGACAGCCCCCCCAGCCTTGACTCTCTAAGAAGACAAGAAATAACTCCTAAAAGAAAAGGAAGAAATCTTGAGAAAGGCAATTCAAAGAGAGACCCCTTTCCATGTAGGTTGGGCGTCCTGGAATCCTGGAGTCCTGGAGACCTCGGCAATCAAACTGCGTCCCCCCTACTGGCCATTCCACAGCTGAGTGAGTGCTAGGCTGGCCAATCTGATGAAAGGACCCCTCTACCTGATGATTCCAGTGCTCCTCTATCAGGGATGACTTTTCCTTAGGCAGGCAAAACAACTTGGTAGGTGGGCAGTGGCACTAAGTGCCACATTTGGGAACTGAAAAGAGAAACAGAATAGGTGAGGGTTAGTAACAAAATTATAACTATCATGTTACTTATGTTTTAGTGCTAATGACTAACAACAGAGATGCAGTATGCACAGTTAATCAGCAGCTCTAGTCAGGGTATGCTAAACTGAAGTAGTGAGTCTTCAGCTGGGTAATATACACAGTGAAGATGAAAGAACACTCCAAGCAACTCTGTCAACAGCACAAGTCAGGGGATGGAGGCAAAAAATATCTATGTAACCAAATATCGAATGGGGTCCAGTTAAATCATGCATTAAGAAATGGAAAGAGAACACAGCTCTAAATCTCCATACAGCTGGCCGTCCACAAATACTGAGTAATGGTGCAAGAAGACTACTGATGGATACCACCAAGAGTCCTATGATAACATTGAAGGAGTTACAAGTTACAGTGATTGAGATTGGAGCCAATATGCCTACAACCACTGCTGCCTGGGGGCATCACCAGTTACAGCTTTATGAGAGGGTGGCAAAGAGAAAGCCATTGTTAAAAAATTAAAAACAAAGAAGAAATAAGTCATCTGAAAGAGGGTTCTTTGGTGTGATGACACAAAAATTAAGCTTTTTGGCCATCAGACTAAACATTTTTAAACACTGCACATTATAAAAAACCACTGTCCACACCGTGAAGCATGGTGATGACAGTTTTATGTTGTGACAATGCTTCTCTGTGGCGGGCCTCTGAAAGGAGGCGTGTGATTTTGACCTGAGTGGCTGAATTCACTAATACTTGCATCACCTCGACAGGTAATCAGTAGACCTAGAACTGGCATGGCGAATGTGCCTGATGATGAGGCACCTTGAAATTGCAGGGACCTGGAGAAATGAATGCTGGTTTGAAGTAATCTTAAAACCGTATAATTTGAGAAATTTTCATTTTAGGGTAACTAAATAGTCAAAGGGTGCCATTCCGGATGATGAAGAACATCTTATGGCTTTCAATTTTAGGAGTTCCAGATAGCGTTGATCTTGACAAAGAGCAAAGAACAAAGCTGACACCCAGTGGTCACTAGGTGCTATTACAGTCTACTGAAACATTGAACTATAAAGAATTGCAGACGATAATCATACATTTCTAAGTTTAGGTAGTGATCCAATTCAAAATGTATTCCCTAAACCCCAGAGGGAGTAACACCCAAATGATTTTTTATAAAATGTTTAGTTAGTGTTTCGGGCTGAAATCACGTAAGGTTCGATTGTACGTGGTTTTAGGGGACACCGGGTGACACTATCGAGGGAGGTGACACCCAAATGACTGTCTATGTGGTTTTTATTGTGTGCAGTGTCTCGGGCTGAAATCACCATGGTGGACCCCCATGAAACGATCGGGTGTAAGTACACCATTAATGGTGGAAATTACCACGCTGTATTGTTTAAAGTGTGACCATCTCTGCTAAAGTGCTCTAGTCATCAAAGGGACTGTGGGGTTCTTAATCCGACCTTGGTTATAACACTGGGTGACATCAATTCTAGTAATGCCACTGACTGCATATAACATATTGCTGATGTATTGTTGATGTTTACGATGCTATCGTAACGGCGCTGACAAGTATTGTCAGCCTGGGGAAGGGTCGCCGACCCTATTAATTGGCATCCAGATGATTTACTACCTACTTGTAGGGAGCCGATACAAATGTCAAGCCTGACAAGGTCAAAACTGAATTAAAACTACTGCGGCAACATTGATCGATCATGCTAAAGATAAGGAGCTACCTAAAAGAGCGGAAAATCGGCGGACACTCAGCGCTGAGTGAGCAGTGACCTGGCGCGGTGCTATAATATTCATACTGAAAAAAATTACGTCTTTAGGACAACACATTATTATATTGAAGAAAAATTGTCCATACTAATATGTACATTGGTTGCATAATTTGAATGACAACATGATTATCATAAGATCAAAATAAACACCTGTCCATTGAAGCTATGCGGTTAACAAAGGCTTGTTAATGTGAGCTTCCTCCGCAGGTTGTGTCGAGCACACGGCTATGATTTCTTTACACCGCCAGATGTCGCTATTTTTAAAGCTTCGAATCGGGCTTCATGCGCCAATCGCTACTACAGACTGACCACTCATCCTGTGCTTAAGGGGCTGGACTGACCGCAACCTGGACCACGGTATCGTGAGGCGGACACCTAAACTACTGCCCCGCTTTCGATGCCTGATTTCATTCTTTTGATTAATGAAGGACTTAAGTCTGAGTATCTTAAATATTTCCACAAAAGACAACTTATTCAGATTCGAGCCCTGCAATGACAAAGGTGGTTTGGAAAATGAATGGAGAGATAAATTGATACTGGATAAGAGAATGAATTGACGTTATTAGCCTGAAATGAAACTTTAAAATTTATTTGGTAAACCTGGAATGATAATAGGGCTACTTTGTGGGTGCTGCCTATGAAGTATTTATTTATGAATTCTGCCCTTTATTATGAAAACAAATGATGAGATTAATCAAATGGGTACAGTTTTCATTAGACATTACTGTCAGAGTGAACAAAATGATCTCAGGATTTGCCTCACACAAAACAATCAGTGTCTGATATTTACATTCCTGCACCCATAGCTGTTCTGGCCCAATTTTGCCAAGACAAAGATTTCTCATACAGACATGCCAAGAAGCCCATGACAAGCATTGCTAAGTAATTTAAATAGAGAACTTGTATCATGTGAATCTTTTTTGCAATGTATCTTAAACCAAAATCTGTCAGTTGGACACAAGGCAGGAGGTAGTCCCTCATTGGACTGCGGACCTGCTTATAAATTATTGGGGACATTTAAGACAAAATTAAATAAACAGATAAAAAAAGTAATGTGAAATATGGCGATAAATAAATAATACTAACATGAAATGTAAGTATCATTGAATTTGTCACTAAACAAATTTTTGCTTTATTTCTTTATGCATTTATTTAATTGTTCCTTCATCTATTTATTTCAGTGACACCACAAGCATCTCAAAATAAGCCTTGAAATGAAAACTGTTACTTTCAGTTGTTAAAGTTGAGTGGGTGACTTCTAGCGAGTGCCGCTTTTTGACTAGTGAATTGCCTGGGGAGCCAACATGGTCCTGTGACCCATGTGCACACTCAAAGTTGAAATTGTTTCACGTCGCCAGGAATTACTGTGAAAAGTGGCTGTTCAGTGCCAGTTTTATACTTAATTAGGCCCTAAGCTATGTAAAGTTTGGAGACCCCTTGTTAAAAAGGCAGGGGCGTCACTAGGAAAGGGTGTGAGGGTCCCCTTCAGAGTGTTGAAAATGATTGAGGAGTGCATTTGTCCCCCTTGAAGACATCAGTGTAATCAAAGTGCATTTGTAGTGTCATGAACACGATCAAAGAGTGGGGAGGGTGGTGGTCTATGTCCGGCATTGAATGCACCCCATGGCCTGAAAGGATAAGTTTGGAATTTTTCAAGTATATTTTAAAAAATACATTGTCAGGCGTGGTATTTCAAAATATAACAGAGTACCCTGGAAAATAAAAGCCTAAAAACTTACCAATTATGTCCATTTTGAAATGTCAAGAACTTCAATATACTCGTAAAAAACAACTCTTCCATCTTTCCACTGTATGCTTGTTACAACAAAAGGGATCTGAAATTCATCATTTTATTACATACTCCTGGTATTGTAAGGATACATTTCCTAGTCGATTGTGTGATAGAAATGGCCTTCATGGATGGAGTTCTAACATAAATATGGAATTAAATCAACACGTCACCAAGCATGTGAAAGGAAAAATTTACTGTGAGTGTGTCTTTTGAGGGAAAACCAAACCCAGGAGACGAAAGAAAGAAGACAAGTGCTGAGATAGTGCACACAGCTGGTCTTCTTTTAAAATGTCTAAATCTCATTATATCTCATTATTTTTGTTCAAAGACTTCATGTAAAACTTATTTTTCAATATGTGTGTAATTTCAAGATATGGATCAATGCAGAACCTTTCCCTTTTTCCCAGTTGATTCTGGGGTTCGTCAGTGGTGTGTTCTTGCTCCTTCTAGGTTCAGTGCTTGCATGTACTGAGTGTTGGTCAGGGTCGTGGGGTCCAGGGGTTGTGGGGCATCTGTTGGTGAAAAGAGATTCACGGATCTTGATTTTTCTGACGATGCTGTGATCTTCGCAGAGTCAATGGAGGCTCTGATCGGGGCACTCGAGAGACTGAATGAGGAGTCTGAGTGTCTGAGCTTGCGAGTGTCCTGATAAAAACCAAGATCCAGGCCTTTAATGACCTCTTGGGCTCAGCCATCAGCAGTGTGTCTGTCTGCAGAGACAGTTGATCTCGTTGAAAGGTTTACTTACCTTGGCAGCGACATACATGTCTCTGGTGACTCTAGCTATGAAATCAGTAGATGGATTGGGGGAGACATGGCATGGCTGAACTGGCCTTCATAGTCAGCAGGTTTTATATCTGAGACACTTCAACAAGCAGAAAGTCCATTCATCTGTGCAGTTCCATAGACTGCCGCTAAATAAACCAGTGGTACTCCAGCTAAGGATGTGAATATAATTGTAACGATGGAAGTCAGGTCTTCAATGTAAATTTGTGTTCACGTCCAGCACATTCTATTTTTCTTCACGAGAATGTTTTCCAAAAGTTGTTTATTTAACAATATTTTAGTAAAAAATGTGTTTGGGACATTATAAGGATGCGACTGGATGACTTTAAATGTAGACTATGTGACATAAGTAATGTGAGATTTTTTTCATGGACTTTTTAAAGTTGTTTGCTGTTGTCCAGTGTTGGTCGCCATAGACTTCTATTGTATCAGAAAATTTGTTATCTCTGATCTTCATGAAAACATAAGATTCACATTTTATTTTTCATTACTACAAACAGTGTGGGGTAAGAAACATATAAAAATATCATTTTTGGGATGGGAAACTATGAGAAAATACACAGGGATGTAAATACTTAAATTTCAGAAAATGCTGCTTTTTTGAATGTGTTTGTCTACTGTAGCAGTGATTAAAAATGCTCAGAAATTAAAATATACAAAGGGGACATGAACTGATTTAAGGGCTGCACAAAGTGCGTTTGTTTTAAAGCAGTTTTGCTGTCGTGTATTTGTGATATGTAGCATTGTTATACAGTAATCGTGTGTATTATACTTTTTAAGAATTAGTTAAGATTGCATCAAATAGCGTTTTAGGAGGTATATTTTACTGATAAGGACAGCTGTCCTTTGATGTTTGCCTAAAAAATGCCTGAGTCTTTAGGAGGCAGTGTTGAGTGTTAAATGTCCAAGGATAGGACATTTGGAATGAGGGTGAGGGGGGTGTGGGGGTGCCCCTACACCTCATGGCCTGGAAGGGGGACAGGAGGAGTTTAGACACATGGGCTCACTCCCATGGGAAGAATGGCTAAACATGAAGACAGGTTTGAAAAAGCAGCCATTGATCTGAAGTGTGGCTGTTTACCAGTGGCCATTCTGTAAGCAAGTAAACAAACAAAAAAAAAAGTTACATCAATTAATAGGGAAAGGTGCCTGTAGCTTGAAAGTTGTCAATGGACTCTAAAGCACATTTTGGATCATCAAAGATTATGTATCCTGAGGTAAGTAAAATCTTGAGACAGGCTGGAACAAAAAAAATGTGTGCAAGCCTACAATAGTGCTTATGCACCTTTCAGACTGAAGCCATAGCCTTCCTAGAAAAAAGAAAATTTACCGGCTTTTGGAGAACAGCTAAGATGTCTTTCTAGCCTCCTTCAACATAAACTGGCAGTCATTAACCTCCTTGGTGTTAACCCTGAGCTCTCAGAATTCTATGTAAAATTGGGTACCCCTGAGTAGTACTCGGGGTATACTGTTTTAATGAGCTATAGAGCGTTAAGCCTGAAGAACATTTGGTACAGTATTCTATTGTTATCATGTGAATGAAGTAACATCATTCTGCAAAACAATCATGAATTTTACTATGCGTTCAGCCACTCTATGATACCTCATCAATATTCATGAGTAGGGTGGAGCCTTTAAGGAAAAAACACAATGGCATATACCGTATATGCTCCAATAAACACCGAGTCTCTTATTGTCGCCGGTCTTTAATAAGCTCTGGGCTTCAGAGGGGACGCAGCCAAATAGTAGCCCATCTTTAACAGTAGGCGGGTCTTTGATATTTGCTTACTAGCGTACATTGTAAGCGTCTGTATCTTTATAGACGTGTGTAATACATGTGCATGTCAGCACGTTGCATATATAAGAAATACGGATACAGTATATTGATTTCTAAAACTGTCTCATTTTGGAAGAAGAAGTGTGTGAGGACAGTGCCGGTAGTCAGTCAGCAGAGTTTACCATAGCAGTTTTTTCACCTATACGGTCGTGTCGATCTACGGTACATTGCCTTCCAAAATGCCGCCGAAACGGTCATTTGACATTCATGCGGTGGAATACGCGAAAGAAACTTCTGGTGAAGCGGCCGCTTGTCATTATGGTGTTGATCCATAAAGAATCAGAGAGTGGAAGAAACAATATGAGAGTCTTGTGTCTGCGAAAGTGGATGAAAGTGCAAGCAGAAAGCGGTTAGATGGAGGAGGAGGAACCAAGAAAGTTAGTGAAGAACTTGAAGACCGTGTATTGTCCTGGATTCTCGAGCAGTGGCGAAAATCCGTCCGCATTTCCAGAAAGATGATTCGTGAACGAGCGAAACTGATTTTCAATACCGAGATCGATGAAGAATACAAGAGAAAAGAGACTTTTGTTGCAAGTTCCGGCTGGTTGCAAAAATTTATGGAGTGTAATTCGTTATCTCTCAGACGAAAAACAACTGTGGCTGAAAAAGATCCAGATAAACTGATAGACAAAGTTGTTTCTTTTGTGATGTGGATTTCTCAGTTGCGGATGACCAAAGGTATGCGAGAATGCAACATTATTGGAATGGATGAGACGTCAGTTTGTTTTTGCTCCACTGGGATGAACAGTTGTCTCACCCGGTATGTCAAACCAGTCTCTATCAAATCTACTGGCCATGAGGAAGATCATTTTACGTTAGTTCTTGTGACCAAGGGTGATGGAACCAAGATGAAGCTGTTCATCGTATTTAGACGCGGAATACGAGAAGTGACTAGGTTGCAGCAAGATGTTCAACTTCAAGGAGCCATCATAACGTGTTCCCAAAATGGATGGATGAACGAAGATCTCACAATCCAATGGCTGCAAAAAGTTTGTGGAAAATTTTCATTCCACAAGAGACTTCTGGTTTGGGACTCTTATCGTTGCCACATCAGTGCAAACATTAAACGGGAGCTCAAAAAGTACAACATGGACACAGCAATCGTTCCAGGAGGTTGCACAAAATATGTGCAGCCAGCAGACGTTTCATGGAACAAATCTTTCAAGGACAAGATCAGAACATTCTATGAAAATTGGATGGCAGGTGACCATGACATAGAACTCACACGAAGCGAAAATTTGCGCGCACCTTCACGACGTCTGATGGTGACATGGATCATGTCTGCATGGGATGAAATCTCAAATGAAATGATTCGGGAATCTTTCAAAAATTGTGGCATCACCAATTCTACTGACATCAGTGAGGATTCATTAATTCATTGCCTCACAGGTGGCGCAGTGGTATTGCTGCTGCTTTGCAGTAAGGAGACTGTGGAAGGTTGTGGGTTCGCTTCCCGGTTCCTCCCTGTGTGGATAGCGCTTTGAGTACTGAGAAAAGCGCTATAGAAATGTAATGGATTATTATTATTGCCTCAAAGAAAATCAGCCGTGTTTTGAAGGAAGAGAGAAATTGTCGGCGGCAAGAATTCAAAGCATCGTGACAAACCTGGAAAAGAGGAAGACAATATGAACTGGACAACAACGAAGACGTCATTGCAGATTCGGACGACGAATAGCAGCGAAAGGTACAGAAAGACATTGCCATTTATCTTTAACAGTCTTAAGCAGCATGTGAAATTCAAATAAAGTAGCTGTTTGTAATATTAGCTGATATTTTTGTGTACCTACCTGTACCGACACGCGCAAAAAAATATTGCATTCTGAAGGTTTCTGTTAATAATGGCAAGTCTCTAATAGCAGCTGGTCTCTATTAAGCGCCAGGAGCCGAGGCTAGTTTTGCAAATAAACGCTGGGGGCCTCTATTGGAGCATATACAGTAAATGATGAGCTATGAAGCCAGTTTTAGAACAAACCAAACTAAGAAATAGCGATGTTGACACAGATAGTGAAGCCGATGTGCACGACTCTTTATGACTGAATTGTTGTGACATGTCTGGTGATTTCGGTCATGTGAAGGTTCACTATGAGGGTGAAAAAAAGGCCAAATTGTTTGCGATCAAATGGGAGGACAAGGAACAGGTTAGCCCTTAACCACTGTTGCACAATGCAGTAACAGTCAACGATCATGTCAGTGGAAATGCGGAAGTCAGTAAGCCTTATGCTGTGGTAGCCTACAATAACAAAATGGCTGGAGTCCATCATGCAGATCAGGCACTGATCTTCTACCCTTTCATGTGTAAGCAACAGAAAAAATATTGTAAGAAAAGTGTGCAAAGAAACCCACTCATATCATCCTAACTGCAACATCAGGCTGTGCATTAGTGACTGTTTGAAAACATGTCACATGAAGGACGTGTACTAAATCAGCATCAGTACAGGAGTGGACACTAGATATACCTTTATTGCTGTATTTATGTTGACATGTTGGTTATAATGAAAAAAAACAACCTTTTTGGCTCATTCTTCCAGGAGTATCCATAACACTAAGGAGGTAAAGATGGTCTAGGAAGGGATACATTTTGATTAGGTACCCATAAATCCTATGAAATTTTTCCACAACAGGTGAAACATTGGGGTGGGCCAGAAGCAGATTCGGCCATTGCTTGTTTATTAATTCAATTGCATTTGAGCTTTCAGTGTTCTTTTTTATTCCAAGGATGTTCACATGGTTTCTGTGATTTCATCTTCCAATTCACTGAGTCGAGCACTTAGGATCATCACTCAATTGTCCAGCAAAGTAATCTGTTTACCCTGGTGGTGGACTGTTTCATGCAGCATTTTAACCCTGAAGAAAACTTTGGTTCGGTCTTTGTGTATCATTTCTGAGCATACTGAGCTCAGCCTGAAAGCTCTGCTGGAGTGATTTGAGTGTGGCAAACAGATGGTTGACTGAAAACTGCTTCAAATGATCAAAAAGAACCACCATATATAAACTGTTGCCACTCTGAACACTGAGATGTCTTCATGGGGCTGGAGATATCAGAGTGAGACCTTCTCGAACTGGATGCCACCTATTATTTCCAGAGGAGTTAAGTGTAAGTTTTATATGAAAATCATGCAGTTCAGTGGGGATGAGTTATAAAATTATGAAGAAGTGAGTATGGCAGGAGAACTTCCTTAATGTGTGCTCATCTTTCACCAGAGGTCACATGCTCTCCCCAAAAGCCAAGCGTATATGTTAAATGTCAACCTTAAATAGTAAATGACAAGATTAAATGGCAGATATCAACTTAAGTGACAAATATGAGTCTTATATAGCAAATACGGAACTTATGTGTGTAACATCAGGTGTAGCTGCTGGTAAGTAAGGCAAGATCAAGCATGGGTCAAATGTGTGCCGTAAGAAATCTCAGTCCAAAAGTTTGTATTAAAAGATTTAGTGAAAACTCAAAGAAAACAGTCCACACAAAAATAAAGAAAAAAGGTTGTTACACACATAGATAAAAGGCAAAAAATATTGGAAAAAATGTCTCTTCTCTAAACTTAGTTTTTCTTGTCAAACTTCAGTTGTTTCTATATTTAAAGATGCTTTACTTCACCTTCAGTATGATCTACGCATACGGCACGTTCAATAGAGCACGTTGCATTACAAACTATTGGGCACATTAAGGCGCAGTTTAAAACTGTGGGTCCTCCATGTCTTACCCTCATCAAGGTAGGTCACTAACTGAGAATAATAATCTATTGTCTGAGAGACAAGAAATAGTTAGAATATACCAATTCAATTCAGCTTGTGAGGGTTATAAGAACCTCCCATAGACTATGCACTTATACTGTATATAGGAAGACATTTAATATGATTTGAATACTAGCAAATGGCTCTTACATCAGGTATAAATGGTGTGGTGCCTAAAACATAACAATTTCTAGCTCTTATAAATGAGACTAGTTCTAAAGAGAAAATATAAGATGTACTGTCAATTAGCAAGAGCAAATGACAATGGTACACGTCAAATCTGAAAGCTGAGCTGAAAAGAAAATGCTCATTACTTATACCTGTGTCCGTTTCTTCAGCATCAGCATTCTTCATTTAATGGTTTTATTCAAGTTGAAGGTACTCACAATCATGGTATATTTTAATTTGTCACATCAAATATTGTTCTAAAGTGAAGCATTTTTTCTTTATTACTTATTGCTAGGCCAATGCCGCTATCCAAGGTGTATTACAACATTGCAGATACAATTGGTTACGTTTATTTTTTTCCGCAGTTGAAGCACAGGCAGGAGAAAGGCATAGTCACACAGTGTCAGAGTGGGATTTGAACCCACAGCCTCAGAGTTTGAGGTCCAGGTCTTAATCACTATGCTACACAGAGAGAGTTGCGCCATAAGTGTGCTACCCTTTTTTTTAATTAAATTTTACCCTGTTCTTGCAGATTAAAGTGGAGCTGAAAGAGCATGTCCTGTCGCCGCTGTTACCACCATGCTTCAACACTGGAATAGCACTGCACAGGTGATGAGCAGTGATGGGTTTCCTTATCTTTGTTTCACCAGACCAGAGTATCTTGTTTCTTACAGTCTAAGGATACGCTTGATGCTTTTATGCAAACTCAAAGCTGGATTCCATGTGTCTTTTACCGGGGAAAGGTTTCTGTCTAGTCACTCTGTCATAAAGCCGAGATCGCTGAAGTATTGAAGTGATGGTTATTCTTCTAGAGGTTTCTCCCATTCTTAAACACAAATTATTAGCAGAGCACACATCAGCAAAGGAGAGTAACTTTACTAAATTTGCTTTCAGCTCCGATGCTGTAGTTGTAGCTTGATAAAAGAAAACCTAAAAATCACTGTATTTTGTTACCTCATCCACATGTACAGTGAGACAGACTCAAAAAAGTAAATTAATATTGCAGTTTTTCAGAATTGCTAAAATGCATTTTCTTAAATCTCCTCTCCCTTTCTCCAACACTAAGCACAAACCCTACACTAGGCCTAGGCTACACTAAAAAGACCTTTCACTTGTTTAACAAAATCAAATAATTGACCCCAAAACTATTTTAACTTTACTGAAAATCAAACACTACTATAAGAAAACTCGCAAAACCAGCCAATGTGTTTATTGTACACTATCTAAATAACTGCAAAACTCTCTGGAATAATACAGTAGGAGAATAGTCTTTATGTACAATATTTGAACATTCCTGTACTTATGAAAGCTTATTTACAGTATATTTGACCAAAAAAGAAATCAGATGTGAGCATCAGTAGGCTTTGTGCCGTAGGAACCGAGTTACCCAAACTATTCAATAACATTTCAATAATTATGTACTGCTCTGATTCTGAACTTTCTGGTCATGAAGTAGGTTGATACGATACAATTGATGAGAAGAATTCATAGTTAATTGCAGAATTACAGTATTTGCCATAATTCTCAAGATATTATTAAGAATTAATTTGAAGGTTCCTCCAGAGTGTCTCTTTCTCTTACACTATTTGGCTCAAAAACTAATCAGTACATCGTCATCTCATAACAGGCTTTAGTTTTGAGTTTGGTGTTTTTCTGTCCAGCCGTTTTAGCTCTAGATGGTCCTCAAGAAACTGTGACACAGAAACAGAGAGACACACACCCATCATCAAGATATCAATGTTTTTGAATGTTTTCTGTAACTGGAGATCAAAATTTTTGATGAATCTAAAGCTTTTGCTCCTCCCCCATAGATGACAGGTTACGGTGAGGGAGGGCGCAAAACAAAAACTGCAACAAAACAAACTTGCACGATATAATTATCCATTTTTACAGCAAAATTAATCATTCTGCCTCAGCATCATGCCTCCGTGCTGGGTCAGGCCACAGGACTTCATCTACATCACATGCAATATTCCATCTTGCAAGGCAACATGGAAAGAACCCTTTGGTGTGTCGAATCCAGCCTTGGCAAGATTTCACTCCTCCATTTTTATACACTGTGTCCACTGCTTGGATTAGATTTTCCTGTGTGTAGCGGTTTTGGTCAAATGCTCTCCAAAGTCATGCTGAGAAAAATTCCTTAGTATGTAGTTAGGATATAGCGGGTTGGATGATGGATGGATGGATGGTTTAAAAAGGGAGAGCATGGCAGAAGACAAACATTCATAAAATGCTGGTTACTGTTAAACCAGTCACATATTCTTGGACCATGGTGAAAGCTCACATTGTCCCAAATGATAACATAAATGGGATGGTCTGCATGCTCAAGACGTCTCTGCTCATATTCGTGCAAAACATTTGATAGACCTTCCAGGAATGTTAGCAGCAATTCAGTGTTGTATGGTCCAACATGGCTGTGGACAACCCCATAGCTGCTGATGGCAGCACATATGGTCACATTTCCACCACGCTGGCCAGGCACTTCTATAATGGCATGTTGACCAATTATGCTGCGACTTCTCCTTCTCCCTTTTGCCAGATTGAATCCAGCTTCATCCATGAGAATGTATTCTTGAGGCCTCTCCATCAAATCAAAGCCGCAAATTCTCTATGCACATTGGGAAAGAAAGGATACAATCAGTTCTGTAAATGACACAGTATGATGTATTTTATGTCTTTAGTGCAGAGTTTACTGTAAAATTGTCCTTGCTTGCACATATTGATATCATTTCTCTTTCACTCAGATTCAGAGTTTCGCACAAATGGTTCCCTGTAGGCTTGTTTCATCCTTATCTGTTCGCATTGCAGGACACGGTCAATTGTTGACAGTCTTGCATTGTTTATAGCACGTTGTCATCAATAATCCTCTGTTGCATTTCATGCAATCAAATTGTATTATTTTGATGGACCATGTCAACAATAAGTGTCTCTTGTTGTTGTGAGAACATATGTGTTCTTCCCGCCTCATATGTCCGTCTTTCGATTCTACAAAAAGATCATTTTGTTAGAAATGTACTTGCTGTATTGTAAATTTTCTCTACTGCACAAAACAGATATAGTACCATAAGGAAATTATTTTTTCCTGTCCCCTTTCTAGAGTTTGGTGGAGTGATTTACTGAGACTGTAATCATACTGTAACTTTCAGAGACAAAAATACATTTTAGCCGTTTCTTCTCTGAAGGTCCTGACTATGGAGGCCACTGAGAATCTGCTTATATTTACTTTCATTGCTCTGCTTCCCTCCTAGTCATGCCATGAACCGTAACATGATCTATGTTAATTGAACTAATTTCATTTGAAGTTATAGCTCTTCTTCTTGGTCTTCCTCCTCGTCAACCACCTCTGACATGCACTCCTCTTCCTCTGTTGGAGTGCTCCATTGTTGAATTTTTGTTGAACTCACTCATGCCACTTGCATTTGATGCTCTGTATCCTATGTATTAATTGGGTGCCACTGATCACAGATCAGACAAACGTGTGCTCAGTTTTGAATGGTAGTGTGTTAATGATGGAAACAGGGTGTGAGTTGTGAGTACATTTTGGAGTCTGGGTTTAAGTACACTACACAGCTAAAATGTTTTGTGAATGAGAATGTGTTTAAAGTTTTGCTAAATGGGAGATTCACATTTGCAAATCGTGCCTAACCAGATGCATAGTGTTTAAAGTTTTGCCAACTGTGAGATTGATTTGATGAGGAGTTTTGGTATTTGACAGTTTAGTTTTTAAAATGGGGTTTAATGTTTTAGCAGTTCAGAAAAACTATATAGCTATCTCTTCTCATTAGTCCATTAAACAGCTGCAAAGTAAATGCTACCCCAAAGACAGAACCATGCTCACTTAACACTGGGCTAATTTGGAGTCACTGTACATGTTTTTCAGAGGAGTCTGATGTAACAGGTGTTTTGTACCAAATTATGTTCCCCATAAGTAACCATAAAAAAAAAAGTACCCATAAGGTACCCCCCCATAAGTCAGCAAACCCACATTCAAGTGAATATGTGCCCATCGTATTTAGAAGCAGGGTTGCATCCAGTCTTTTTCTTAGAGCTATCTCACTTATAAACCTTGATTGATGAGAGAATACTTGTATGTTGTAAACACGGCCAGGTAAGCAGACCAAAGTAGGCAGGAAAACGGCTGGTGTGCCAACAGGGACACCTCATTTAGTATACACAAATAAAGAAGATTAGCCACTCGGGCAAGCAAACAGTCAGGGCATCGTAAACAGCCAGTCATTAAACTTTTAGCCAGAACAAGTTGGAGGTTTGCCCTCCTCTATGGCTAGGATCCAAATGTTACGCCTCCTTCTGGGGTTAGGCACCCTCTCTGTCACCTGGCCTAGAAGGGGCAGAGCTTTGTCAGGGTGTTGTCCTATGCCACAGGAAAAGGAAAAGCGATTGTTAGCATTAGTGCCCCTTCTCCTGCTGGGGTGGAAGTGCTTACCTCTCCAGAGTCATAAAATAATCGAATTTTAATAAACTGGAACCATCTTCCTGATTATGCATGAAGACATGTTGAGTTGTTTTTAAAATGTTATGCTACTAAAATGTGAAATATTTTATGCTAGCTTTTACAAACCCACAAACACTCTTTGTACCCGAGATTACTAGTCTCACTTGTGGGTACATCTCCATTTTGACAGGCAGTGTTATTAATGCGTTCACAGAAATGTATTGGAATTTGGTAAAACAACTGATAGCTAGTCTCCTCTCAAAGACATGCGTATTGACTTGACATCAGCTGGCACAGGTGAACACCGTTATGTTTACGGTTCTATTCAATAAGGGCGCGCACAAAAAGGCGACCTTCAAAAGGGCGACCTCAATTGGGCGTGGAGAATAAAGGCGTACTTAAATAAAGGCGACCTTCAAAAGGATGACCTCAATTGAGCGCCGAATAAATGCGCGCGTAAATAAAGGAGATTGATCGAAGGCCTTAAGAAAGAGCAAAGCCTTACTGAGCTGCGTCTTGAACAGCTCGTTGCAGGTCAGCCTATTCCAAAGCCAAGAAAGACCTACAGAGACACTTCGGAGCGAATTAAATTAATTGTCCTTGATTATGCTAATAGACCGCATCTCGAATATCTACGTGGCATTGCACATAATCTACAGCTTCAAGTGTAACTTGCTTTCACCTTTTTATACATTCAGTCATTGCCTTAATCTAATTTTCTGTAATTTTGAAAACAACTAAATATAGAGAGCTTTAGAAATAGTTCGTTTGCCTTTATTCGCTGCGCCCAATTGACGTCACCCTTTTGAAGCACTCCTTTATTTATGCGCGCAGTTATTTGGCGCTCAATTGAGGTCGCCCTTTTGAAGATCGCTTTTATTTATGTGCGCTTTTATTCGCCGCGCCCAATTGAGTCGCCCTTTTGAAGGTCGCCTTTTTGTGCGCGCCCTTATTGACGGATACCTATATTTACATGGCGGCATTCAGTCCATGGCTTGTTTATGCCTGAATTTGGCTCCTTCCCACCCTCACTAGAAAGTGGAATGAGTACAGACACAAATACCTCCATCTATATAAATTTATCTTAATTGTTCAGCAGTGGAATTGGAATTTTAATGCGTACAATACCTTGGTATTGGGGGACCCTAAAACGTTGAGATCCGTTGAAAATGCAATGGAAAAAATGACTGATTTTATGCTTGAATTTTTATTAAACTAGAACGGCAGCATCAGAGCTGAAATCAAAAGTGAAAGTGGTGTTCACTTGTATTGACACAGGTCACAGTAACCACATATAATTCAATTTTGAAATGCACATCTACAGAATTTCAAATTAAAAACATGAACTTTTCTAGTCTACGCCACTACTGTCTTCAAACTATCACTGGGAAATGACTGATAGTTCTTTTCACCAACCTGCATTCTTCTTTCGTTTTGAATTTGTATCTTTCTTTTCCGTACACTTGACTCCGATTTTGAGTGTGCCACCGGATAATGCTGCCGTCCTTCTGATTTTGTGTTCACCACATTTTAATGCCGACACACTGTGTATTATGTGTGCGCTATTTATTTTACTTTTCTGCCATTTTACACCCTGCATATCTTGAACTAGTCACTTGTTATTTTGTGTGCCCCATTTGTATTAATTTTCTGCTGCTTGCCATTGTATCCACTGTAGCTAATGACTAGATTTGTTCCCTCTTACGCAGAGCCGGATTAACCAATAGGCACATGTAGCATATGCTACGGGCCCCGCAATTTCAGGGGCCCCCAAATGGTGGACCCAATATTTAATGAAAAAGTGTAGCATTGAAAAACTGGTCTTTAAAAATATTATCTTTACGTTTTTAAACTGTAAATTTCTTACACAACAAAACTTTAGGGGCCCAACACATAAAATTCACATAAATATTATAAGATTCTTATTATAATCGAGAGTAAAATAATTATTTAGTCCGGTTTGAACTGTTCAGAATCTAAACTTCAGATGATGCAGACCAAAAGGGCCCCCAAATTTGAAATGTGCTACGGGCCCCCAAAGCTCTTAATCCGGCCCTGCTCTTACGCTGTGACTCAGGGTTTCCTGGCATGTTATTTTGCTTAGATCACAAAAGAGCTTTCTTTATCAGGAACATCTAAGAAATTGAAGAATTGGGGTCACTCAGCTGCATTGACCAGGTCTGTTGGATTTCCAAAACGCAAGCTAACTTCATTGAGACTGAGAGTTAAGTG
Source organism: Erpetoichthys calabaricus (assembly GCF_900747795.2). Lineage (NCBI taxonomy): Eukaryota > Metazoa > Chordata > Cladistia > Polypteriformes > Polypteridae > Erpetoichthys > Erpetoichthys calabaricus. Next base: position 66,088,975 of record NC_041410.2, on the reverse strand, counting down.
ACATTGAGAAGATCTCAGCCTCAGAGCCCTGATGGAGACGTGGTGTGGTGTAGGGCTGACTACTTTCAGCTCCTTTCATTGTCTTATGAAGAAGGCCAGCTAAGGAAAAGATAATCAAGCACACTTCTCACAGCCCATCAAATAGCCATCTACCTGTCAAGTTAAATGAAGATACCGAAAGGGAAAAATTGACTTTTTATTTAAGGAAAGCAAGATTTTCATCTGTCAAGTATCATTTTAGTTGTTTTAGATGACATGCAGAGATTTCTATGAGAACAGAATGTCACAAGGAGAACATTTGTACACAGACACAGACACTGGGGCCTGATCCCAGCTACCCTCAGACTTTTAAGAAAGTCCACGTTGTTTAGAGATGTCTTGCAGGAGATACAAAGTTACTGATGACTGACACCACTTGTTTGTTATCATTCAGTTATGTGCCACTTCTCCGTTAAGAGGTCTTCAGTGCTGGTGTCAAGTCTTTATGAACTGTAATTGCAATGGTAGAACATAAAGACTCTAAACATCTCACTTTTTGAGACTTCTTTACTCCTCAAGATCCTTGACTACATAATTTACTTTACTATTTTTGGTGATTCTCATTCTTTTAAATGTGGAATTAGCATGACTGACAGGAATGTTCAAATGGGGAATCCAGAGAGATGCCAGGTCTATCACTTGACATGACCATGTGCACAAACGCAGGCATTCTGTTAGAGAAAACATTATGCCATTGATCCTTGGCCACCTACAAAGGCAGATACTAAAACAGTTGAGAAAAAGCCATCTTTTAAGCTGCCAATAATCAAACATATAAGATGACTAGCTGATATTTGCAAGGAAGCATCCGTCTGTAAGTGCCAGTAAACTTTCTTGGGATCCAGCTCAATGGAGGCAAATCCAGGAGCACCCTGCTGGGGACATTCTTACAAATCTTTGGGCCTGGTAGCTCCTTCATCATAACTACCATTTCAGCACTCTCAGGCTCCTCTGAAGCACATGTAGAAACTATGGCACTGCTTGAGTTGCCTTCAAGATTCTGACCATATGATGCAGGTTCCTCGCAACTATTATGTGTCCGCCACACAGTCTCCAATGTTGAGCTTGAGCGCCCCCTGCTGATGAAGCCGCTGTAGAGCTTGAAACTCAAGTGGCATGGCATGGGGGCTAGACTGAGAGTCAAACTCATACCTGAGGCTGTCATAATAGTGGTACTTCACTGAATTTCCTTTCTGGTCCTGCAAGAAAGGCCAGAAGCCATAGAGATGTATCTCATCGCAAAAGCGAGTTGCTAATGTATACATTAACAGGCCGGTGGATGGACGCTTTATTGGAACCTTATTTGTCAACCAGTACCTAGGGAGAGAAAGAGAGAGACAGAAAATGATAGATATCAGCTGATAAATAAATATAACAACATAACATAAAATTCTGTAACCTATTTAATCCAAAGCAAGGTCTATTCTGGAGACTATCCTGGTAGAATTAGACACTAGGTAAGAACTGACCAGGATGCCACATCATCAACGGATCCACTAATGTACACCAACTCATGTCAGTTCATCCCTCTTGCACATCTTTAAGGTGTGGGAAAGAAATACATGCAGACATGGAGAGAATGTGTACAGCTACACACAGTAATCAGGCATGGAATTCAAACCCAGGACACTGGGTCCATGAAGAAACATTGTGCCAATCTAAATAAATATAACATTCCATTCTCCGACTCACTTAATCCAAATCATCTTTGTGGGGCACCTGAAGACCATCCCATTACCTCTGTGTGCAAGGCAGGTAATGGTCTTAGACAGGGCTCCAAAGCATCTTAAGGACCACTCACACACATATCAACACCATGCCAATTCTGAATCTCTAGTGAGTCTAACCAGCACCATCTCTGGGAATGTGGGAGGTAAACAGGAGTACCTGAGGAAAAGCCATGCTCATAAGATAGAAGCACTGCCTCTAGTGCCGTCAAGACACCCCTAAATTAATATATAGATACATAAATGAATACATGTATGTTCTAGGCATCACTCCATTTCTACAAATCCAATTTGCAACAACAGACCCACATTTTTTTTATTCTTCTTCTTAGGTATAATCTGTGGCAGGAGTACAGTAATCCCTCCTCCATCGCGGGGGTTGCGTTCCAGAGCCACCCGCGAAATAAGAAAATCCGCGAAGTAGAAACCATATGTCCATCCATCCAGTACCCAACCCGCTGAATCCGAACACAGGGTCACGGGGGTCTGCTGGAGCCAATCCCAGCCAACACAGGGCACAAGGCAGGAACCAATCCTGGGCAGGGTGCCAACCCACCGCAGGACACACACAAACACACCCACACACCATGCACACACTAGGGCCAATTTAGAATCACCAATTCACCTAACCTGCATGTCTTTGGACTGTGGGAGGAAACCGGAGCGCCCGGAGGAAACCCACGCAGACACGGGAAGAACATGCAAACTCCACGCAGGGAGGACCCAGGAAGTGAACCCAGGTCCCCAGGACTCCCAACTGCGAGGCAGCAGCGCTACCCACTGTGCCACTGTGCCGCCCGAAACCATATGTTTATATGGTTATTTTTATATTGTCATGCTTGGGTCACAGATTTGCGCAGAAACACAGGAGGTTGTAGAGAGACAGGAACGTTATTCAAACACTGCAAACAAACATTTGTCTCTTTTTCAAAAGTTTAAACTGTGCTCCATGACAAGACAGAGATGACAGTTCAGTCTCACAATTAAAAGAATGCAAACATATCTTCCTCTTCAAAGGAGTGCGTGTCAGGAACAGAGAGGAAAGCAAACAAATCAATAGGGCTGTTTGGCTTATATGCGAAGCACCGCGGCACAAAGCTGTTGAAGGCGGCAGCTCACACCCTCTCCGTCAGGAGCAGGGAGAGAGAGAGAGAGAAAAACAAACTGAAAAATCAATACGTGCCCTTTGAGCTTTTAAGTATGTGAAGCACCGTGCAGCATGTCGCTTCACGAAGCAGCTGCACACAGAAGGTAGCAACGTGAAGATAATCTTTCAGCATTTTTAGACGAGCGTCCGTATCGTCTAGGTGTGCGAACAGCCCCCCTGCTCACACCCCCTACGTCAGGATCAGAGAAAGTCAGCGCAAGAGACATAGAGAAAAGTAAGTTGGGTAGCTTCTCAGCCATCTGCCAATAGCGTCCCTTGTATGAAATCAACTGGGCAAACCAACTGAGGAAGCATGTACCAGAAATTAAAAGACCCATTGTCCTCAGAAATCCGTGAACCAGCAAAAAATCTGCGATATATATTTAAATATGCTTACATATAAAATCCGCGATAGAGTGAAGCCGCGAAAGGCGAAGCGCGATATAGCGAGGGATCACTGTAACTACTGCTTATTTGGTGAACACAGGGCCAGCTTTACCATGTAGGTGGACTACGTAGTCGCCTAGAGTGTCAGAATGTTTAAGAGGATTACACTCTGTCAACACAGACAAACTCCGCTATACAAATAGTGAGGCTTGGTACAACACCCCTCTTTGTGTAGCATCGTGAACGAAACTCCTAGGGTACATTATTTATAACATCAATTTAAATTCAACTTTGTGGTCAAAACTCCAAGGGGGACCCCCACCCCAGTTCTTCGATATAATAGTGGTGTAACATAGAAATACCAAGGGAGACCCCACCCACGTCCCCATTGCTCTCCCAGCACAAAAGCTTGAATCAGCCCTGGGTTAATGGAAGACTTTATGTTTTCTTGAGATGGAAAGCTCTTGTGTGCTTGCTGATTTTCACTGCAAGTGACTTTTTACTATCTCAATAACATGACTTTGTTATGAATTAATTTAGATTTAAATTCTTCTGGCCTTGCTGTTATGTTTTTCTGATTTTTTCTTATCCATTTAGAGCTTTGAAGAATGTATATTTCAGTTCTTATAATTTTTGATTTTAACATTTATTTAAACAGGGCTTTCTGATCTTGTGGTACCAACCTTTGCTTGATAATTTTGATGATGTTTCATCTCCTGGCCCCTTTCCAATATTTCTAGCAACATCTGTGGAATTCTACCAGGCTGGAGAAATACCAATAGCAAAAATGGATCTTTTCTGCATTAGTTGACAAAGGACTTTAAAATCTATACAATACTGAGGTTGCAAAACACAGATGAAAGGTGCTAGTCCCAGATGGGATGCCAGTTGATGAACGGACATAGTCATATACATTGGTCAGTATAATGTCACCAATAAACATCCATCGGTTCACTTATGAATGTGACAATGAAGTGTGAGGGAATGCAAATAACGAGCACAACATATTATGTAAAAACATTTTTAAAGAACTGTGCGTGATAAGTCATTTCATAACAGGACTTCAATTCCTGCTTTTATAAATATTTTTTACAAATACGTATGAATCCTACATCATCATCATCATCATAATCACATCATAATCATAACAGTCAATTTCCAGGTTTATCCAGGTTAGCCAATGGCACCCAGTCTTTTTCCTCCATTCTCCATAGTCCTTGGCATCTTTAGGATGTCATCTGACACCACCTCCAACCACATCCTCTTTGGCCTCATCCCCTCTGGCCTATTTTGGTGTACTTATTCACTTATTATCCTAAGTATATTTCTCCTTAGCACAACATATATTACCTCCACACCAAGTCTGTCACTCAACTCAGCATTTATCCTTCTCTCACTTCGTGATATTTCACACATCTCATCTCCAGTCTTTCCAGGTTTGCTTCATGTTCCTCCTTCACCAGCCACGTCTCACTCCTATAGCACAATACTACTCTTCAAACAACTCTCATAACTTTTAATTATAGAGAGACTCCTTTAGAGGTGCGACTGCTCCCAAGAAATTCTTCCATACACCTCTCACCCTTGCTATCACTGCTCTGTCTACACTCATCATGTCACCTAAGTAGCAGAAATGTCTGTCCTTTACTAAAACAGCTCCATTGCTGATATCTAAATACACACTTAACACATCAGCAGTGTGAACCTCTCTTAAACACTTTTTACACACAAAGGTAACACAAAAAGTGAAATGCTGCATAAAGATTCTATAACTAGTGTTATGCCAGTCATGAAAACCCTAAGGGGATTGCCTGGATCATGACACGGATGCTAACCGCCTGCCTTCTTATATATAGTCAGCCTCTTAGAGTAGTCTGCTGGCAAAAAGAGAGAAAGACCAATTGTGTGGTGTTATTAACAACAAACTATGAGATATGTGTCTTTTGACAAAGGTTTCTGTAGATAGTGTGATTTTCTATGAAAACCAAATGGCTACATCATTATCATAGTCAGACAAGAACTGCAAGGAATCGTTTACTGGTGCAAAGACAGACAATTAAGTGGAGACAAGAATACTATGAATTGTAAACCAGAATGCCAGGACGCAGATCACTAAGATGTGTAAGTTCACAGGTCAAATCTGTAATCTTGGATAAAGAGCAACTGGTGTGGTCCTTGAACTTATAAGCAAGTCTTCTTGACATGAATTGTGGTGTCTCAGTAACCAGCAAGGTTTGTTAGCAATCCATTATTGAAACTGCACACATTCTAAAATAGATGTGTAAAGATTATGGCATGGAAATAAATTTGAAACACACACATGAAAGTAAAGCTTGAAAATTCATCTTACAAAATATTAAAGTCTCATGAGCTGAAAAAAAAATGATCTTAAGCAAAAAAATAAAAATTTCTATAGGGTCAAAAGGGGTTTTCCAATTCTTAACGAACTGTAACATGAAACACTCATAATGTGGGAAGACAAGATTTGTTTTAGACCACCCAAAGCAGATGTTTAGTTAAATTTATTGTCTGTTCTTTTTCCACAGATGGCCACTTATTTTCATGTGGTAGACACGCTCCTCTTCTTTATTATGTACATAACAAAGGTTTAATGACACACAGGTGAATGTTAATAAAACAATGGTGCTATGGAAGTTTTCATGATGGAAAATAAAACTTGACTTGCTAATGTCCTAGTGTCCATTTTAAAGGTCAAGTAGCCTTATGTCATCCCCTACAGAACATAAAAGGAAACAATGAAGCTTATTAGCTGAGAAAAGCTGGATGCATATTGAGTCTATTAAAGAAGGACCAAAGTCGACCTAATAAAGGATAGAAGGTAAACAGCAGTGCATTAAAACATGTCAGGCTAACAATCAATATAATGTGAAATATGTCACTTGTGGCACACTGTTGCAGTAGATTGGCAACTCATCTAAAGATGGTGTCCTGTTGTGGAAAATCTTCAATTTCTGAACTGCAGACTGCTTATTTTAAATTTTAATTATCTTGCTCAAATGAACTGATGAACTGAATTTACAGGACTTTAATTACAGGCATCCTTTTGTATTGTACTAATAATTTATGAATTTGTTCCCGTCAGGTTCTTTTCCAATTAGTTTATGACCTAGGAATGGGAAATATGCACAGGTGCTACAGAACCTGTTTTAATTAATGTATAAGCTGCAAATGGATGGATGTCGTAGGACTAGGAGTTACAGAATTAGTTTACAGCTTAAGAAAGGAAGGAGTGTGGAGGTACTTAAAAAATCAAACACTTTGATCAGAATCATTAGCCAATCAAATATGTGCAACGTCACATATCTCAAACCCCCACATGTACATTTTAACATATACAGCTCATCTAAAGGACAACAAAAAGATGAAGAAAACAACAGAAAGACAACATAGGAAGCAATGTCAGAGATCAAGAGACGTGATACCATCTGATTTGGACTATGAATAGCATTGATCGCTAAACCAAAAGCCACCCAGGACGTTACCCCCTCAACATATTTGATTTCCAGTACACTTTTCTATGACACAGGCTAACTGTGTAACTGTGAATAAGCAGCCTTATCATTTACAAAAAAAAAATTTCAAGCATTATAATTTAATGTAAGAAGATATTCTTAAAAGTGTTTTTGACTGAACTGTCATAGTCCTATGGGATGGAGGGGTTTAGTTTCCAGCTTCCCCCTGACCCACCCCTTCATCAACTAAGAATTTCTTTGTGATGGTTTTAAATGAATGAGAGGAGTAGCTCTGCCGAGACCTGTGGTAACTCTCAGTAAAGTGTCTCCATTTAATTTCTTCTTTTCAAATTCAGCTGCACTTTCCCACAGGATGCCTTTAACTGCTTCAAATGCCTGTTTAAGACACATTGGAATTAGCACTACTGAGGTTTGGTTTGCGGTCAGGCTGTAGCAGTTATTTATTACTTTGTGGTCTGGGGTGGAGATATGTTGCAAGATTTAAGTAGAAGTGCACAGGAATGCGTGAAGCTGGAAAGCTGGCGTGTTAAAGAAAGCAAATCCAGATTGACTGTAGAACATTTATAATTCATGCGGGAGGAAAGTCCATCAAGAGTAGATATATGCATCATCAGAGATCTACTGAGGTATCGAACTGGGTTATTGTTTAGACAGAAGGTCATCTGGCTCACAGGACTTAGGAGGCAGCACCCTGGGTGCAGTATTACAGTATTACTATCGGTATTTGCATTCTTTTAGCAGACAGATAAGCTTGACATTTACACAAAAGATTTCAACAAAAGTCAGGAGCAGATGGAATTAAGCTATTAAACGCTGATGTGCAATCTCCTCGCTCTACAATGTACAACATTTTATACCCCAGAAGCTTAGCACTAACAGACTCCCAAGAGGAAAATGCCCATCTGCACCAGCTTTAGGCCAAGAAGACACAGTATAAAAGTGTGGAGATGCTTGTGTTTTACAAAATATGCAGAGGAGTCCTGGGATTTGCTAATACCTTTTTAAACTGCAAGGCTATAAGCATGAGACACCATAAATCAGACATGGCTTCAACCTAGTTTCAGTTGAGAGGCTGCCAGAATATCTGCATGTACTTTACTAACCATAACAATCAATGGACAAATGACGTCCACTGAAGGGGCCACTTAAAAGATCCCTCTTGAGATTAAAGGAAGAACCCAGACTCATCCTTGATGTGGTGATGTCTACACTTCTTTCCAAAGAATCAGAAAACTATTCAAGGAAAAAAAAAGTGTGAAAAAGGGGTACCATTCCAGATTGGATAAGAAACACATCTGAATAATTTCTAATCTTGAAGAAAAGGGGGTGCAGGTGGATTCAAAAAGTATTCAGCTCCCTTCACCTTTTGCACACTTTATTGTGTCGTAGATGTAACTTTAAGTGGACAGATTTGTCATTTTTAACTATCAATCTGCACTCAATCACCCATAACGACAATGTGAAAACATGTTTTCTGAAAGGGTTTCAAATTCATTAAAAATAAAAAGCTGAAATGTCTTGTTCATGTAAGTTTTCAGTACTTTGTAGAAGCCCCTTTGGCAGCAATTACAGCTAAGAGTCTTCTTGGGCGAAACTTTACAAGGTTTGCACATCTGGATTTGGCAATTTATCTCATTTTTCCTGGCAGATCCTCTCAAGCTCTGTTAGATTTGATACGAAGCATCTGTATACTGCCATCTTCAGGGGTCCCCATACAGTAGATGTTCTAAGATTTTTACGTCTGGGCTTGTGCTAAAGCCACTCCAGCAGTACCTTCGCTCTACAGTTCATGTCATTTTTGTGTAGGAAGGTGAACCGTCATCCCAGTGTGAAGCTGCATGCACTCTGCAGCAGGTTTTCTTCAAGGACCTTTATGGATTTAGCTGTGTTCAACCTTCCCTACAAACCTGACCAGTCTCCCTGTCTCTTCAGCTGAGAAGGATCTCCCATAGCATGACAGTGCTTTACCATTGGGGTAGTATTAGGCAGGTGACAAGCAGTGTCTGGTCTTCGTCATACGTAGTACATGAAGATCTGTCCAAGGAGTTCATATTTTGTCTTATTAGACCACAGAATCTTTTTCCTCATACTCGGTGTTCTCCAAGCGGACTGCCATATGCCTTTTACTCCAGAATGGCTTCTGTCTAGCCACTCTACCATAAATGCCTGGTTTATGGAGTGCCTTCTTTTCAATAGGTTCTCAGTAGAGAACTACTGGTGCTCTGTTAGACTGACCATTGGGCTCTTTTCACCTAATTGACCAAGGCCCTTCTTGCCTTGTTACTCTGTTTGGCCAGAAGGCCAACTCAAGGAAGAGTCTTGGTGGTTCAAATCTTCTTCCATTTTACAATTATCAAGGGCATGGTTCTCCTGGAAACATTCAATAATTTAGAGCTAGATTTATACCCTTGCCCTGATCTATGTCTTACCTCAGACAATTCCTTGGGCATCATGGCTTGGTTTTTGTCCTGACTTGCAGTGTGAATTTTAGAACCTGATATACACTCAAGTGTGTACCTTTCTAAATGTCCACTCAATTCAATTTGCCACAGGTGGATTTCAATCAAGTTCTAGACACATCTCAAGGAGAGTTAAAACAAACAGGATGCATGTGACTGTAATTTGTAGTGCCACAGCAAAAGGTCTGTATACTTATACAAATGACAGATTTCAGTTTTTGATTTCCAGCATATTTGCAAACCTTTTTGAAAACATGTTTGCACTTTATCATTATGGGTTATTGAGTGTAAATAATTTGAAATTAAATCCACAACACAACAACATGTGCAGAAACTGAAGAGATCTGAATACTTTCTGAGTCCACTGTATAGATCAAGGCCAATCTGACCCCTTACAAGGAAAATATGGCTGTTCAGGGTATATGAGACTGATTTAAAAAGGAGCTAATTAGAGCTGAAAGGCATAGGGCACATTCTGACTTAATAGCTTAGGACAACAAAGAGTTTTTTTCTAGAATAATACACCAAACTTAAAAGCCCCCTGGTTCTGTAATTTGCAAAGTACCTACCACTTGTGCACATTTGTCTCCAGCCTTACCTCCAAACATGTCCTTGAATCTACAAAAAATGGCATTGTAAACCCAACAATATCTTTGTTCAATGGACATACCCTCTGACTGCATAAAGTAGCCTCAGAGATGGATAGGCAGTTTGCACATTGATTTGATGTTTGAGAATCAGGCTGTTGACCAGTTCAACTCGTTGCTCTCCACCTTTTGCCATGAAAGCAGGAATCCACAGGATACTGCCATTCAGATTCTGGAGACGCTGCAGTAAGCGGTCCTTCCATGTGTCGTTGGCAAGATCTTCAAAAGCCCGCTGGACCACAGAAGGGTTCATTGTCACTAAGTTTGTTCTTATACCAACGTCACTTGCAAACTCCTGCACAGGAGCAAGGTTACACCTAAAGAAATAGAAAAGGAAACATCATTTAGCTGTTTGGAAAAATTCACCCAGTCACGGGGTGCTTGCTTGCAACCAGACTGGAGTCTTGATATTCTTGGGTAAGAGATTTGTAGATTTAATGCTCTGTTACCAGAAGGGTCTCCAAAATTACAGAAAAGAAATAGAAAATAAAAAATACTGATGTTATGCCAGTGGTGGAAGCAAAAGCCTTGGTAAAGGGAAGTGTTTGGGTGGGCCATAGAGAATGACATTTTCGATAGCTGGATAAATTTATGGAAAACCATTCAGAGTGGTCAAGAGTTCATGCTGACAGAGATAAAACAAGCATTGTGAGAATTTCCTGAAACAGGCAGCCAAGTCCATCACATAGCAGGCAGTGTTGGAAACTTCTGATGGGGTCAGAGTCACTGTTGTGGTTCAGGTAGTTGTAGTTGTCTACAAACTCTGTAGTAGCATAGCTTACAGGGATGGTTGGATTTCAGAATGCTGAAGGAAATAGATATTATTTGGGTGTCTTGTAGGGGTGGCCGATATATCAGTTAATCAGACATATTGGATGAATCGTATGGATTTCAAGAAAACCGTTTTAAAGATATGATAAAACTTACAGGAAAACTTACAAACACATTAAAATGTAAAACACAAAACATGCAAAAAGAAATGGGAAATGGGGTTTTCCATTAGTGAAGAAGTGTCTTAAAGGTAATGTCTTTATATGTGTATTGTGTATAATAAGTGAGCCAAGAATATTACCCAGAGTGCTGTGTTGTTCAGCTTGTCTGGTGAGTTGATGAAAACATGAAGGTGGGATAGGAGGAAGCTGTGTTTGCTTGTTGGCAACATAAGCAAGTAAGTGAGAGAGAACCTGCACTTTTATCAGTTTAAAGAAAGTGAATACCAGCTATCAAATCCATTTGAATATAAGGGCATTAGCAAGCATTTTGAAAGATAAGAGGCATGGCTGTATATTGAATACATTAGTGGTACATCTTTTATTTGTTAAAAAATATGTTTCAGTCTGAAAAATATGTACAAACACATTATAGCAGTTCCTACTAAAACTGTCAGAATTTTTAATCATAGTCAATCCTCAACATTTGTACGTTTAATGTTCAAGGCTTCAAGTATGCACACAACTTTTTGTAATACCTTTTTTATTTTCATGCTAGCAACCTTGCACATTTATGAGTTCATGGCTATGCACAGTAAAACAAAAATGAGAGGCATGATGTGCACAAGTTTGAGGAGCAGCTGGAATCCTACTAGATTCCTCACCAGTCTTGTTCACCTTACTGTTGTACAGTAAAGAGCTCTCCATGTATTATTGTATACTTTTATTGTTTTGCTTAAAATATCAAGTTTTGTGTTGCAATTATGCCCCCAAAGCATAGTGCACATCCTTCGGGCTCTAAGACCAAAGTCAGTCAGTGCAAAGTCAGTGATTTGGCTTAGTGAGAAAGTAAAGGTATTAGATAAACTTCATGCCATCGCTGTCGGCTGCAAATTTGACATTAACAAATCGACCACCTGAGTAGTGACTTCTAGGTTGCCAGTCCCATGTCCCATTATCAATCAAAGCCTCAAGGTTAAACATCAGCTTGTTGCTATGTTCACATATGCTTAGATCTTTAGGCCAAGTGGTGCACAAAGCAGATGTCACTGATGGATCATTTCAAGCTGGTTAATCCTTCACAATCTCCAGTGCTAGCCATGAAGGAGGTGTTGGAGGTGATGCCAGTCTCTAGGTCTTCTGACAGCAGTGACTAAAGTTTTTTTATTTGAGATATTAGCAGAAAAAGTCACAATCTTAGTGAATGAATAGCTAGAAAAAATGTTTTCTGTATATTACAAATTATATTTTGTGTACTGAATTCTATGGATTATTTCATGGTTACTGTGATATGAAAGTGCCTATTATCAAAAATAGTCTTTTGTTATAAAGATTTCAATGCAGAAGTATAATTTGAGCAAGCCCCAGTGAAAGATTAAAGTTTTTGCTGGTCACAATAACCTCACCTCCTATTTCTCATAGGTTCAATGTATTAACATTCGTGTTTTCAACTTTTGCATCATTTCCTAGGAATTGAGCACAAACATGAATATCAGCAAAATTTCTTTACAGCCTTTGTTGATTTTCGTAAAAGTGTTTGATTCAGTTCATCAGGCTGCCCTGTGGGACATCCTGAGACTTTGTGGGATCCCCCCAAAGTTGCTGGATATCATGGTCAGCCTGTACAATGGTACTGCGAGTGCTGTGCAGAGTGGAGGCAGAACCTCTGCGTTTTTCCCAGTTGATTCTGGGGTTCGTTAGGGGTGTATTCTTGCTCCTACTCTGTTCAATGCTTGCAAGGACTGGGTGTTGGGCAAGGTCATGGGGCCCAGCGGCTGTGGGACATCTGTTGGTGAAGAAAGATTCACGGATCTTGACTTTGCTGACGATGCTGTGATCTTTGCGGAGTCAATGAAGGCTCTGATCGGGGCGCTCGAGAGACTGAGCTAGGAGTCTGAATGTCTGTGCTTGTGAGTGTCCTGAATAAAAACAAAGATCCAGGCCTTTAATGACCTTTTGGGCACAGACATCAGCAGTGTGTCTGTCTGCGGAGAGAGTGTCGACCTTGTCGAGAGGTTTACTTACATCAGCAGTGACATTCATGTCTCTGGTGACTCTTCCTATGAAGTCAGTAGATGGATTAGGAGAACATGGGGGGGTCATGAGGTTGCTGGAAAGGAATGTGTTGCTCCCGATATCTATGCAAAAGGACGAAGGTCCAAGTCTTTACAGTCCAGGTGCTTCCTGTTTTGCTATATGGTTGTGAGACATGGATGCTAATCAGTGACCTGAGATGAAGACTGGACTCCTTTGGTACTGCGTCTCTTCAGAGCACCCTTGGGTAACGTTATTTTGACTTTGAGTCGAATGAATAGTTGCTCATGGAGTCCCGAATGAGGAACATTACCTGTATTGTAAGGGAGCATCACTTACGGCAATATGGCCACGTGGCACGATTTCTTAAGGGTTATGCGGCTCAAAGGTTTCGGCTATGAGAGGCTGGACCAGGCTAAGGGGATGCCCATGTAACAACTGACTGCAACAGATAGATGGTAATTTTTGGAGAGTGGGACTAGACCGTGTTTTGCCTGGAAGGTTGCCAAACAGGATACTGAGCTGTTTCATTGTGTGGTGGATGTGGCAACACGCTGTACCAGTGCATGCTCCCTAACCTCACCTGACCTGATCTAGGAATGTAACCCCCACGAAAGTTGAGGACTGACTGTATATTGTGATACAAGTGGAACACATGGACCTCCGGGCCTCAAATAAAAGGCAACTGAAAGGGGAGTAGTCCACCATTATAATGATGAACTTGAATATGAATTTTAAAGGCACTATGTCGTGGGGGATTATCAATAGACGCTTTAGTGGGTGGCAAAGATAAGGAGTTGTTGATACTGTGTATGTGCTTGTGTGGTCCTGTCTTGACAGCACTGAAAATATTAACCAACAAATCCTCTCATTCATTTGCTTAGGTTCATTTTGTATGAAACTGTATCATTCCAAATAATTGAATATAGAAGAAACAGTCAATCTGCCCATTTACAGCGTGCCAGCTCCAGGGCATTTGTAGTCATTTCATTGCTTACCACTATTGCATTATTACACTTCTAAACCACAGGGAAAAGGAGAGCAAAAGCCTATTCAGTCAATACTGGGCACAAAGCAGGAACTAAACCTGGATGGAGTCACAGTCCAGTGCAGGACATACTTATGGACATGTTTTGGTCGGGATGTGGAATAAAACTGGAGTAGCCTAGCACAACCTCCAGAAGAATGTGCACACTTTTCACCGAAAATGACTTAGCCAGGGATTGAACCAAAGTTCCTGGAGCTATGACACAGAAGTGCACTCAATCTACAATTTTACTATCATGTTGTAGCAAAGACTTTTATTTAATATTTATTGTAAAACAGAAAAAAACAAGAATTACCTGATCACAAACTCATGAGTATCAATCTCTTTGCCACATCCGCTGTTCAATAAAACTCCTGAGTTTCCCACAATGGCACACTTCTGAAAATGCTGTCCCTTTAATGGAGATTGTTTTGGGATTAGCTGGTATAAGCTCTTCGAAATATTCATTGTACTTCCTCTGTCAAATATATAATGGATTGTGTCTCCGGGTTTCAGATTTCCCTTCACAACTGAAATGTCCCGTTCAGCATCCAAAAATCGCAAAATGTTCCGTCTGCAAAGTAAGCAAAAACGACAGCAGTAAACAATCAGCTCCTGTGTATAAGTTGGAGGCGAATGACACTTGGAGACAATATCTGTTATTAAGTCTTGTTTACTAAAACCTCACAGATGCTTTAGCAAACCAACCTTCGCTTCTTTTCAAAGCTGTCTCCAAGCAGTTGGGGGTGTCATTTTGAAATCACTTCTCTCTGTAGCTCTCTTTTAGTAATTCTGTGGACTATCTTTGCTGATTGGTGCTGTATATTAGCACTATTTCATGTGTTTTAATTCTATACAGTATGCGGTCAAGCACTCAATGAAAGTTGAGCTATAGGTAATGGATAATGTACCTCAAATTAAGAGACAATGTTCTATTCAGCTTCCACTCCGAAACAACTGGCACAATGCTTTTCTCTTGATCTTCTTTATCTTTGTCAAATATAGCATCCGTCTTTGAGGAGATTCCTTGGGAGCCATCATCTCTAAGCAGATCAGAGACACAGAATGAGAGGGAGACACACACAGAGATGAAATTCTATAGGAAACAAAATATTAGACAAGCTAAGGCTTCTGCTCTCTGTTGACTATATGCCAAAGTAATTTTAGGGTGCAGCTCTTATTAATGCCTTTATGAACTATCAGGTACACCAGTTATATGTAACCTGATACAGAATGGAGAGAAAAAAACTATAAGGTGTTTTTTTTTTTTTTACAAAAGACTATATACTGACAAGTGTTTAATATATTGCCAAGTGTTACAGGAGGAGATGAAGAAAGACACTAGACTCAATGTACTGAGAAAGGAAGCTCTGGAATAGGAGATTAGAGGAAAATGTCTGAAGCAAGGCCAAGAAGATTCCTTGGCTCTGGTGGGAAAGAAAGTTTAATGAAATATACCAAGCCTCAATTCAAGGTGTCTGGTATATGGACTGGCAAAGCAAGTCACTATGAGATAAAATTCCCAATTTGTGTATCAGAAGGACTTAGCTTATGGCAAACTGGACAGGCAGCTATGAGAGTACATGACCATCATCACACCCAGTACAAATTCTTTTTTTCTTCAACAGAGGGAACATTGATGAACAGATGGTGTGGCTGGCAGGACTTTCGGGCTTTGTCTTTGTATAAGAATATCCTGGTAATGAGGGTTGTGGTATTTGATGAGACCACCATAGTCTTTTAAATTACAGCTCCAGTCCAAGGAAAGAAGTGAAGTTGTAAGCAGTGATGACTTACTTAAGAAAAGGATATATGGGCAGAAGAGATGAAAGATGAGCAGGTGGAGCCCTGCTGTGCTTTCAACAGGCCAACTGCTCAGTTCCTAAGTTCCTACATTTACATAGATCTTGACATGAGTGTGTTTGTGATGTTCAAGGTTTGCTGCAGCTGCCATACTCCTTGAACCTGGGATCGTCATTAATCATCTCCGAGATGAGCTGGGCAATGAGAACACAAAACAAGCAAGAGTGCTGCCAAGTGTAACATGCTTTTATTCTAATAATCCAGTGTCCATTGACAAGTGCAGTGCAAGTTCTTCAATACATAATCCATCCCTAAAAACTGTGTTCAGTGAAGCAGATAAAATCTAAATCAATAATCAAATAAAAGCCAAGGGTAAAAGTGAGCCAGAATCCATCTTTAACTTTTGTTCCAGTGCTGCTCTTTCTCACTCTTCTCCTTCCATTCATCTATCTCCCGAGCATAATCAGCAGATTAGAGATCCTAGTGACTGTGGCCTGCAAGCTACTCTCACCCGACCGCCTCCTTCACTATCTGCAGAGACTCCCACATCCTGCTTCCACCATCGGCATCTGCAGGATCTCTTGGAACGTGAGTAGCAATCTGGTCCACCCCAGGAGCTGCTTTGAGGGGCTTCCTTTGACTGCTTTGCCACCTTCTCTCTGCACTGGCTCTCAACATTCTTCTATTGCCTCATTGCTCTTACTCGCTCAAATTCTTTCCTTTCTCTGTCCTTCCTCCTCAAACTCCTCAGGTTCCTCTTTATACACATGTGGGTGTGGAGACCTAATTACCATTTGCGGAGTGCCAATGCAGGGCCAGTGACCTAATTAAACAATCTGCTTGCCTCCACACAGAGCACCCCGCAGCCGTACCCAAGGAACTCGAGATGTTTTTAAAAACTTGTGCTGCCCTGGACCTCTATCTCATCACAGTGTTACTGTTTTCTCCTTTCCTCTTTATTTTTGTGTGACTCTATGAAAAAATTATAATTCTGGTGTTGGTGCTGTGAGACTGAAGTAATCCATTGCAAAGTGTCTACCTTGAAGATTCTTTAATGCCATTTTTTTGCTGTCAGAAGGTTATCTATGTCTACTTTGTAATGGCATAGTGTAGGAATCAAAATAAATTATCAATACATCGGGCAATGGTATCCAACTATTCCAGGGTAAGCACTCCTCTAACTGGAACCCCAAAACCCCCACACTACTACATCAGATAAAATATACAGCATGTCCATGGTATTGACGGAAATGACTTAATCTCTTTGGAAGGAAGCAAAGCTCTAAAGGGGCTTAGCCTCCCACCCCTATTGACCGCAAACAAATTCTACAGGAAGGCTTGACTTTCCACTTTTTAATTTAACCCTTATGAACTGTATCAGTATATCAGTTTTGTTGCCTTCCCTCAATTTCACATGCTAACTACTCCAGAACGTCAATTTATAAAGAAGAGGAAGAAGACCTACGTGAATGTGAGAAGAATATGAACATTTTACACTAAAGGCACTATAAATTGGGAGGTTTACAATTCCTGCTATTAAAGGCAAAAGTATTCAGAAAAAAGCACATGCAATAATATTAATTTATGTTTATTTAAGCAAATTAAACCCCTGATCAGTGATAGAACCAATCTAACACCACAAAAAACTAAAGATGAAGTTGCACTTAAACAGAAGGACTTAAATTGCCTCAAACCTGCTCTGTTTTCCTTGTAAGCTGCTAGAAGATGATTTCTTAGCACCTCTGTTTTTGGGGTTTCTGTTAAAAAAAAACAACAAAATATTATAAGGTTGTTTTTTTCACACTTAAAACAGCACAAGAAAAATATTAACTTCCAAGCATTACAGAAAGGTTTTGCAGACATTGGGAACGTTCCATGTGTCATTTTTCACTAACATAAAGCAACATGTTACAGACTTAACCACATGGATCTACTCAATGTGGAAATCACACTAGTCTAATGAGGAGTGTCTTATGCATTGATCATACAATTCAGAGGAAGCCATCTTGAAAAAAGACGACAGTCTGACCAAGGTGACTGGGCTGTAAACTAAACTTCCTCTCCCTTTTCCCTAATGTGGGCTAGAGGAGGGATGTTCGGGACATACAATAGTATAACTGCACAGAATCACAGCCTGTTTGAGCAGCACAATGTTCAAGGCTATAACATGAATCACATCTTACATTTTCCTTTCTAGAATGTCTAAAGAAAAAAATACAAGAAACTGAGCAGATATTAAAAAAGGATCACAGCCTAAATAATACTACTGCATTGTTCATTTTGATCTAATTCCTGTCTATATATATGGCTCTCCCATTCTGCCATTGTTCATTGCTTTAAAATGCAAATTCAGAATTACTGAATTACAGTTTTAGTATTTTTCACATAAATCCCTGTAGTAAAATAACACGAAATTATACTAACAAGTGACTGTTGGCTATAGATTAGTCTTGTTGAAGGCAGATGTACAATATATATGTCTGCTGACAACCACAAGTGAATTCTGCTTAAAACTGGGTGGAAGTTATTAGATGGCTCACTGAGTGTCACATTTCTAAACCAATCGAACGCCTCATGAAAGTGCCGCTAAAAGTAGGCACAGTGATTTTGAACTGCAAAGATCAGAGGTATTCTTGTTAACCTGGACCAGCAGACAGCAAGCTTCTGATTATGACAAACGTCTACAGTCGAAAAGTCTCCTAAAAAACTTATTAGACATATAAATGTGTGTCGCCTGTTCCAGGGAGCGCCTCAGACATTTTAAAAATAAACATAACCTGGTGCAGCTGCGTTGTTTTTATATGTGAGTGGACATTTCTTATTCTGTTCTCTTTCTCTGATGTAGAACCCTCATCCTCATCTGAGTTCACCTCTGTTATAGCACATCTTTATTTGAAAACACCAGTGTCAGATCTAGGCAAGCGTGAATGTGAGAGAATAAAACTGAATAAAAAAAAAGCTAACCTTTACAAGTACCGTACATTTACACCAGCTGTTACAGACTCAATCAAATGTATGTTTTTATTGTATAGCAGTAACAATAAGAGCAGCTCCTACTCAAAATGTTTATTTTGGGACGCGGGAAGGCTAAAACCCGTAACCTCTTGATTATGAGTCAGCAGTTTTTACCGATGTACTACCAAACAAGTTATGATAATGAAGTACACTAACCCGATTTATTTTTCTTCGGTTACAGTCTTGAATAAAAGCACACTTATTCTTTTATATTTGTACCTTTTGTTTAGGTGTTTATTTGATATTTGGACTTCTGGCTTCACACATTATACACTTCATGTCAAAATGTTGTCGTTAGTACTAAAACATGAAAAAAGTTTTGTCTTTTAGGTATATGTTCAACACTTCTTGCATTTCCTGTCATCCTACACTTACATAGATCTTTGTAGACACAGAAGACATGTGAAAGGCATGTGTTCAAAATAACAATATATTATTTACCCTATACAGCTCCAGGTGCCTCACACCGAGATAAACAAGGCTTGAGCTGGCAGAGATTTTTGCCGTTTCTGTGGCGGTGGGATGGGATAGCAGGCTGTTTGTGCTTGTGCCTATCGACACATTTACAAAACAAAAGAGGCTGATGGAGTGGTGCGAACAGATTTAAGGTAGTCCGGGATTATGAGTTTTTTTGTAGGCTTTGGTAATTCTAGTATTAAGAGAGCTGATAACGAAGAGCCATAGGAGATGTAGATTTTAGTACTGAAAACTTCCAAATCAACAAATATGCCTAACAATAATTAGGGAGAAGTCTGCACAGCATCCACTTTCTGACTGCAAGTCTAAATGACTAAAGAAATTTAACACTACTGTCAAATTGGAAATGCAAAAATACCATGACAAAATAGACACTGTATTTTAATACATTGTATATCCATAAATCACAATGCTTTTCTAAACTCTTACTTTTAATATTCCATATAGTGAAACAATAGTCAAAATGCTGGAAAGATATTGTAAAAGACAGAGGCACTTCTTAACCCCTTAACCGCCCTCTGCCGGATATATCCGGCATCGTTGCGTTATTGCTAACGCCTTACTGCCAGAATTATCCGGCACATTTGCCTATGGTTATATGAATGCCTGGCGCGTAGTATAAGTGACGGTTTGGCGTGGGTATTATTACTACATTGTATTTCAACAACTCTGTGGTTGTTTTGGCCGGTCATGTGATGTGATTCGGAAGTGAAAGCTGTGAATATGGCGAAACGTAAACTGACTTCAAGTGAGGCTTTGCAGGCGATTTTGGACAATTCTGATCATGATTGTAGCAGTTCTGAAGAAGATTTTAGCGACAATGATGAGCAGCAACTTGAGCTGCATGATACTGTGAATGAAGACGCATCGGATGATGGCGATGAGTGGGTGTATCCCCAACATCTCAACTGGACTGCTGCCCGTGGTGAACTACCTTTTCTGCATCCGTTTGAGGCAACGTGCGGCTTTACTGTTGATGTAAACAATTACACTGCTGAGCAGTTTTATGAGCTGTTTGTGCCACCTGATTTGATCAGACATTTTGTTCATCAAACAAATCTGTATGCAGCACAGTTTATTGAGAGAAATCCCAATTTACCTCCACATTCCCGTGTTCGCGCTTGAGTAGACACTGATGAAAACGAAATGAAAAAATTCATTGGGATTTTGATGTTGATGGGAATAATCAGAAAACCAGATATTGAGATGTACTGGTCTACAGATCCTATGTATACAACACCTATTTTTGCAGCTATCATGAAACGTAACCGATTCTCTTTGCTGCTGAAATTCTTTCATTTGAATGACAATAGCAATGAGCCAGATAAGAAAGATCCAAACCGCGACCGCTTGTTCAAGCTATGTCCTTTGATTGACCATTTATTTGAAACATTTCAGTTGCCCTACATGCCAGGACCGTCAGTTGCAGTTGATGAAAGTTTATTGTTGTGGAAGGGCCGCTTACAGTTTCGACAGTATCTACCATTGAAAAGGGCACGGTTTGGTATCAAGATGTTTTGCATAGCTGAGAATTCAGGTTACATTTATAGATTTCGTGTATACACTGGCAAAGAGGATCCTATGAGTAGTATTTCAGCAGTGTTGCCAGATGAATGTAAGGACTTTGGACTTTCAGAGAAAATTGTTGTGTACCTTGCCCTACCACTATTGGACAATGGGTACACCATTTGGATGGATAACTGGTACTCCAGTTGTAGGCTGTTCCATTACCTTCATCATCGTAAAACTACAGCATGTGGCACAATTCGTTCTAACAGGGTCCCTCCAGAAGTTCGCAATTCAGCGCCAGCACCGGGTCAGCACATTGCATACCGCAGTGGCCCATTGCTGTGCCTGAAATTTCGAGACAAAAAAGATGTTCACATGCTAACAACTCAGCACAATGAGTCTGTGCAGGAGGCTCCCCGCAGAAGAGGACGCCCATCACCTACTGATGTCCGTTACAAGCCACAATGCATCATTGAATATAACAGCAACATGGGTGCTGTTGACAAGCAGGACCAAATATTGGAACCCTATTCGGCTGCAAAAAAAACTATGAAGTGGTATAAAAAGTTATCAGTTCATCTGCTCCAAATGGCAATGCTGAATGCTCACATTTTGTACCAGAAAAATGGAGGCACAAAAACATTTCTGCAGTTTGAACATGACATCATTGCAGACTTCATTTTCTCTGGTGAGGAACAACATGGAGATAGAGTGAGGCTCACAGAACGTCACTTTCCGGACAAATTCGAACCAACACCAACTTGGACCAAGCCACAGGCACGCTGTCGTGTATGTTCAAAGAAGGGTCAGCGTAGAGACGTCAAGACCTTCTGCTCAAAATGTCCCAGCAATCCAGGACATTGTGCAGTTCCCTGCTTTGGCCTGTGGCACAGCAAACTCAAATACTGGGAATGAAACTATGATTGACCAAACTACTTCGATAGCTTTTGACTGTTCCGTTTTGTAGTAGACAATAAATCCAGAAGCCTGAGAAAATGTACATTTTGTGTTTTATTATGTGTTTGCCCATTTCTAGAACTTGCACAACATTTAGTGGTCAATACTGCTTGAATAAATGTAAAAAAGTAAAAAAACGAAAATTGTTCAGATTTCGCCTGGCATGGGGAATATTTAGGGAGTTGGCGGTTAAAGGGTTAAATGTGTAGACCCTAGTAGCTGTGGTGGTCTACGTCTATGTGTAGGTATCTGTCTGTCTTCATTGTTGCAGCGCTCATTACAAAATTATTAAGTTTCAGTTACCTTGTGCTACCTAGCACCTGAATGGACAGCAGCAAATTTTAGGTTTTTATTTTCCTTCAGCATCTTTTGTTCAGTATCTTTTGCTCTCTCCCTGAAACACCGACAGTGGTTTAAAATGGGGGGAGTCTTTGCTGCTATTCACTACACACTTTTTAATGGGTTTTCCGTAGATGTGTATTCTCTTTTGAGCATCACGTCTAGCCCCCATAAGACTAGCTATAGAAGGTCTGCTGTATCTTTAACTGCAGCAAACGTATCCTCAGTCTTTAATATTTTAAATTGTACTGACATATATTAAATATATTGTCAACATATTGAACCAACATGTTGCTTATTTCTTATGTCTTCATGCTTTTTTAACAAAGAAAGAAAGGACACTGAATCTATATATGGTTTAATATATCATTTTTTCCTCTATTGATGAGGCTAAATAAGATGCTTTATCTATTTTGATGAGGCAAATGTTATTTTGTGTATTTTGCAAAATTACCCTGTTTATAATCTCACACTCCTAGATTTCAATCAGTGAGGTCAAAAATTGCCCATTAAAAGAATTTTTTTTCCTGCCATTGCTAAAAGAATTCTAACACTTTGATCACAATACCTACTAGTGACTTTGAATAACGGAACAGCAGACAGGGTTAATTTCTTAAGATAGTGAAAAGTAAAATCCTTACAAAAGCAACAGCGCACTAATGATAATAAAACTTGCTACTAGAAGCACCAGTCTCAATTGCATTTACTCACCATTCCACATTTAATACACTGTTTTAGACATTATACACATATTTGTATATTTTGTGTTGTGTTGTCATAGGTAATTAAGGAATGAAATTCAAAGCTTTGAAGTTAAGATGATTCTGATCCATAGGGTGGGGTGTTTATAGTGATGGAGACCATTACAGTTCTTTTTGTCACTATTACAAACTCTCCATAGCAATGGTATAACATTGACTCTGCAATTGAATTTGCATTTCATACAGTGCCTCTTCATGGAATACAACATTAGAAAACCCATCTGCTTAAGTGACTCAGGCAGCATGATATGTCCTTTTGGTATGAGAAGCCCTCATGTCTTTAGCACAAACTAATACTGCTTACTTCTCTGAGTGTTTGGTATGTCGACAGAGATCTAAATCACTCAAACTGTGATGCAGAACATATAATTTGTTTGCTAATTGCCATTATCTATAAGTTTTGCTTATCACATCTGTTGAAAAAATAAACGACTGCTCTGCAGCAGTCTCCTCAATGTGTAAACATGTTTGCAATCCATCATTCAATCCACTTGCAGCTGGCCTTGAAACCAGCTCATCAGCCTAAACATGGCAAGCACCTGTGTCTCCATCAGTGAGGCATATGAGCGGGTCTTCATTATTCATCTGGGTATGCAAATCAAGTTTTTTAAAAGCCCAGATGGCACATTTCTGTTTTTCAGAAAAGTCTTTGACACTTCAACTCTAAAGATCTGATGGTGTAGATGGATTTTGATGAATGAGTAAAAAAGGCATTTTTGTTTACTGCCATCTGCATTTTGTATTAGGCAAGACCTCCATTTAACCCTTCATCTGACTTATTTTTTTCATTGTCATTTCATATTCTTTATCTGCAAAGTTTAAAAAGCACTTGTAGTTTTTCAAAGTTACTGCTAACTTTGTCACTCATGTTGTCTGTATTTCATCATTTCCAGCTTTCCTTCCTTTCTACAGTATATTCCACCTTCTGCCACTTTACAAATACGGTGCCATCTCTAAGTATATGGACAGTGACATTGAAATGATCATTTTTGCTGTATACACAAGAAATTGGGATTTTAGATAAGACCTGGAATACAAGGCTTAAGTATAGAACGTTACCTTTTGTTTCTGTGTATTTATGTTCCTATTACCATTTTATTAAGTGTATCCAGCAGGGAGTTTGTTAGAGATTGCAGCTTTTTCTAAACTAAAAGTGTATATTTATATAAAATAAAATATCATATCATTCCCTAGTGGCACAGTGGTGATTCTAAGATGAAGAAAGAAAAAACAACACTAATGAAAGGATACTCTCAGTTTCTTTTAATATCACAGTAACACAATTCCTGAAGGAGCACTACTGGCAGTAATGTGCAGTCATAGGTATTCTGTAGTCGGCTTTGGCCACTTCGAGAGTGCAGGAACCATGGTTCCTAGGTACAGACACAAGCAATGTCTTCCATGTGTACATGGACTCTAATGTTCAATGCAGTTGCTATATCTTTAAACTTTTCTCTCAGTCTTTGTTTCCAAAATAAGAACATACATTTGCCAAACATGGGATTTATTCTTCTGCTAATACAGGAAACTCTAAATGGCAGACAGTACCCTCTGACCATACAGTGCATCCGGAAAGTATTCACAGCGCATCACTTTTTTCACATTTTATGTTACAGCCTTATTCCAAAATGGATTAAATTCATTTTTTTCCTCAGAATTCTATACATAACACCCCATAATGAAAACGTGAAAAAAGTTTACTTGAGGTTTTTGCAAATTTATTAAAAATAAAAAAATTGAGAAAGCACATGTACATAAGTATTCACAGCCTTTGCCGTGAAGCTCGAAATTGAGCTCAGGTGCATCCTGTTTCCCCTGATCATCCTTGAGATGTTTCTGCAGCTTAATTGGAGTCCACCTGTGGTAAATTCAGTTGACTGGACATGATTTGGAAAGGCACAAAACGTGACAAAACATGACAAAACATCTATCTATATAAGGTCCCACAGTTGACAATTCATGTCAGAGCACAAACCAAGCATGAAGTCAAAGGAACTGTCTGTAGACCTCCGAGACAGGATTGTCTTGAGGCACATATCTGGGGAAGGTTACAGAAAAATTTCTGCTGCTTTGAAGGTCCCAATGAGCACAGTGGCCTCCATCATCCGTAAGTGGAAGAAGTTCGAAACCACCAGGACTCTTCCTAGAGCTGGCCGGCCATCTAAACTGAGCGATTGGGGGAGAAGGGCCTTAGTCAGGGAGGTGACCAAGAACCCGATGGTCACTCTGTCAGAGCTCCAGAGGTCCTCTGTGGAGAGAGGAGAACCTTCCAGAAGGACAACCATCTCTGCAGCAATCCACCAATCAGGCCTGTATGGCAGACTGGCCAGACGGAAGCCACTCCTTAGTAAAAGGCACATAACAGCCCGCCTGGAGTTTGCCAAAAGGCACCTGAAGGACTCTCAGACCATGAGAAAGAAAATTCTCTGGTCTGATGAGACAAAGATTGAACTCTTTGGTGTGAATGCCAGGCATCACATTTGGAGGAAACCTGGCATCATCCCTACAGTGAAGCATGGTGGTGGCAACATCATACTGTGGGGATGTTTTTCAGCGGCAGGAACTGGGAGACTAGTCAAGATAAAGGGAAAGATGACTGCAGCAATGTACAGCGACATCCTGGATGAAAACCTGCTCCAGAGTGCTCTTGACCTCAGACTGGGGCGACGGTTCATCTTTCAGCAGGACAATGACCCTAAGCATACAGCCAAGATATCAAAGGAGTGGCTTCAGGACAACTCTGTGAATGTCCTTGAGTGGCCCAGACAGAGCCCAGACTTGAATCCGATTGAACATTTCTGGAGAGATCTTAAAATGGCTGTGCACCAACGCTTCCCATCCAACCTGGTGGAGCTTGAGAGGTGCTGCAAAGATGAATGGGCGAAACTGGCCAAGGATAGGTGTGCCAAGCTTGTGGCATCATATTCAACAAGACTTGAGGCTGTAATTGCTGTCAAAGGTGCATCGACAAAGTATTGAGCAAAGGCTGTGAATACTTATGTACATGTGATTTCTGTTTTGTTATTTTTAATAAATTTGCAAAAACCTCAAGTAAACTTTTTTCACGTTGTCATTATGGGGTGTTGTGAGTAGAATTCTGAGGAAAAAAAATGAATTTAATCCATTTTGGAATAAGGCTGTAACATAACAAAAGGTGGAAAAAGTGATGCGCTGTGAATACTTTCTGGATGCACTGTATATTGACCACAACCAAACAGGGAGCACATCAGCATTTTTAACAGCCTGCCTGGGTTGCCTCCACTTGTCTCTTCCCATCTCAGTTGTGCCTTCTCCCTGTCAGGTTGCTTACATTAGCAATAATGCTTTCTCCCTGTCAGATAGTTTTCATGGCTTCAGCTGTATTTATTTATGGTCTCAGTTACCTGTTTTAAATAAAGCAATGTATTTTGGAATAAAATTCACAGATCACAGTGGCAAACTTCAAACCTTTGGCTACACAATGATACTACTTTAATGTTGCATACCCCCATAAATATTGGCTGTAAAGTGTTATTGGTTAGGTTTCTCTGGTGTCAAACATGCAAGCTGATAGGAAAATAATAATGTTATACCATCCTTAAATAATCTATTTATTTCCTTTACTCTGGTAGACAACTTTTAGGAAAAACAGTGATGTGGCTTTAGACCATGTCCCTTCTGCCCCAGGACTTTCATAAGAAAAGAAGTAACCAAAAGTCATCTGTAACAGTGGACCCTGCCCTCAGCGAGGACACTATGCTCAACAGATGAGCTCCCATTCAAGAAGCCTAAAGAATGAATAGTGGATAACCTCCCAGCGGTAACAGGGACTACTAAGGAAGTATTGAGTGATCTAGAGATTGCAGAGGTAGATGTACTGCTTAGATTAAATAGGCTAAAGTCAAAGAAATTACGAGGACCTATTTATTCCTTGATATTTTAAGGATGTTAGTGGGTACATATATAAAACCTTCACACGTATTTTTAGGAAATCACTGCGCAATGGGTAAATTCTGAAGCACTGGAAAATGGCAAATATTAAATGTTATATAAAAAGGGCGACAGGACATATCCAAGCAACTATATTCAGGTAAGCTAAAGTGCATCCCAGGAAAATTCATGGAAGGAACGATTAACAAAAAGATTGAGCAACACATAGCAAGAACAGGAGTTTTACTGAGCAGTCAGCATGGGGTCAGAAGAGGAAGGTCATGTTTTACCAACATGCTTCAATGCTATGAGGAAGGAATAAAAGGATATAATCAGAGGGGAGCATATGATATAATTTATCTGGACTTTCAGAAAGCATTTGATAAGGTGCCACATGAGAGGCTGGGCATCAAACTAAAAGAAGTGGGAGTTCAAGGTGTTCTGTGTAGATGTTTGCAGAATTGGCTCAGACACAGGAAGCAGAGGGTGATGGTGTGAGGAACCTTCACAGAATTAGTTGATGTTAAGAGGGTTCACTGCTGGTTAAGTCTGCAGATGATACCAACACCTGGCACATCACAAACATTTGCAGTAATACAATTAATTACTGCAAATATTTGTGATACACCATCTACTGGAATGACAAATGCAATGCATTTTATTACTACAAATGTTTGTGATGCGCCATCTATTGGAATGACAGAGACATAGCAACCAGGCGGACACACAGATACACAGGCACCTTCTAATTAGATGAGTTACATGCATAGCTGCCCTTTGACCTGGTTTAACAATTTAGCTAAAACGAAAGAAAGACTTCTAAATGCATCATTACTTTACTCCAGATTAACTGGCCGGCACTTCATCACACAGCAATCACAATGCAATGACTCAAACACCCTGGAGATGTAACCAAGTAGTTTGTGTCAGCTTTAAAAAGTGGAAGGTCTGGAAGTGGCTAGTCAATTCCCTGATTTAAATCAATCAAGCTGTCACTTGTTGAAAAGGAGACCCAAGCAACAAATCCCTAAAACAAACAGAAGCTGAAAATGGCTGAATCAGAGACATGACAAAACATCTATTGAATGTTTAAGATTTGCAACCAAATTCAAAGATTTTTAACCACTTTTAGTTCAAGTTAATTTGTCCTAATACTCACATACACTTGAAATGTGGGAATGGAACATCAAAACAGTGGTAATACTCTGAAATGTAATAGCATATATATTGTGGTAGTTCAGCCTCGGTACAGACAGACACGGACACAATGTTCCAAAAAACACACCCTTTTAATTATAAAAGTCCAGCACACAACACAGTGCCCCTGCACCAAACACCTTTCTTCCTGTCCTTTTCTGTCCCTTCCGGATTTCTTCTGCCACCTTTCCACCTCTCCTCCCGAGCGTTGCCTTCTTCCTCCTGACTTGGCTCTCTCACTTGGAGGAAGAAGCCTCTTTTATAATCACCCGGATGTGCTCCAGGTGCTTTCTGATGATTTTCCAGCGGCACTTCCTTGTGTGGCAAGAGTGCTGACACCCAGGGCTCCACAATCCTCTGGGTGCCCCCCTGTGGTGGACACGGGCCCCAATGCTTCCATGCTCCATTCCCATGGTCCCCATACAGACCAGGGTGGCCACCCTCTTGTGGCTCAGGTGAGGTATAATCCCTCTCCTGGTCCTTCTAGGCATCCTGGCCGGGCATGGGTCCTGGCCATCTGCCATAATATATATATATATATATATATATATATATATATATATATATATATATATATATATATATATATATATATATATATATACACAGTATATATATATATATATATATATATATATATATATATATATATATATATATATATAAAAGAAAATCCTGGAATGGAAAGCAAATGCAAGGCTACGATACGTGATAATCTCGAAAGACATTTTAAAGACCCGCAAGACCAAGGAGACTTGCCATGGTGCGTCTCGTGGGGACCGTAAACATGAGACTTGGTGCCAAGAGATTGTCCCAGGGCTGTAGCAAAAAGGTCAGCGGCTGTACAGGCTTTAAAAAGATTGAAGGGCAGCGCGACAGCAGCTACCCCAACCGAACGCGAGTAGCGTTATACATCCTGCAAGAAAGAATTCAGCCACGCCCGGGGCCAGTAATAAAAGACAGGTATTGCTTTTACAACGTCACGTGAGACCAGGCAATGAGCCATCATTTAAAACAAGTGAACAGACCTCTAATCCAGCAGTTGTTGGATTGCTTTTGGCAGGCAAGCATCATGTGCTCAGAGCTCTTAAAACAACGACATGTGACAGGCAGAAGAGGCAGCTAGCAAGCAGCAAAAAGACAGCAAATGATCCAAAGGCATATCCTTAGCGTATGTTCAGCCGCAACACCCTTCACAACACGAGCAGTATTATACGTCTGGGAAGAAAGAGATGTAACCACGCACGTGGCCGAAAATAAAGGACAAGTATTGTTTTTACAAAAGTTTTTAAAGTAAAAGTGAAAATAATGCATATGTAACAATTCACATGAAAATAACAATCTCTTTAAATTGTAGATTGCCTGCCTAAGGTAAAGTCATCCCTGATGAATGGGGATGTGGGAATGAGGGGTTCTTTCATCGGATTAGCGCTATTTCAGATGTGGAATGGCAAAATGGGGAAGGCAGCTTGATGAATGAGGTCTCCAGGACTTAAAACAAATCCAAATTATATTATGTGATATCATCTAATGTGAAATTCTACGCCGTACTTCTAGAATTTTTATTTTTATACTGTTTTGAGGATTTATTCTGTTCTATGTATTGTACTGTAAAATGACAAAGTAAAACTTCATAATGACATTTACAAACGTTGACGCTAAACACATGCAGAGCAGGTTAGAGATTATGAAACCAGTGAAATTAGAAAGGCTCAAAAAAAAAAAAAACGGAACTATACACATGTGGAGAAAGTTAAAGGATATTAAAGTAGGAAAATTAGAAAATATAAAAAAAAGAAAGTAAAGATCACAGTAGCGCAAACAAACAAACTGCCTCATTTAACTATGCACCAGTCTAACTTTGGTTTTGCACAATAATTACTACACTATTGCACCTTAACACTTAATTCTACTTTATTCACATAATTTTACTTACTTATTATGTTCTACTATACTGTTATCTTTCAATCTATGACTTTTTGTTAATCTAACTGATATTCTTCTAACTTTGCACAGTTTTTGATAAGCGGATCAGGATGCATTTCACTGCGAGTTGTCCTGTATAACTATGCATGTGACAAATAAAGAATTTAAAAAATGGAGTTTACCGCACATGCATTTATTGGTTACTTTGTTCGTGTATATATATTAATCTGTCTGCTTATTTAAAAAGCTACATTTACCCCAGGAGTCAAAAACGTTCTGTCTTGCCCTTGTACAAAAACCTAGACAAAAGCTGGGGTATCACCTTGGTAACCCCATGTACATTTGGAACTGTGAGAGGAAAATAGCACAACTTTACAGACAGGAGTCCAATGCAGAACTCTACTTAATTTTTTACTTTGTAAAAAAAAATTATTAACTGCTGATGATGTAGATCGTTTTGTCTGTGCTGAAATTCCAAACAGAGAAACCTGTCCTGACCTCATTAAAAAGATTCAGCATATTGGGACTCGCAAGATTACAAATATTGTTTTTACAGAAGTTCTGAAATAAAAGTGAAACTAATGAAATAGCAACAATTCAAAGAAAAAAAAATCTTAAAAGTTTGTATCCAGAAAACCAAATACGGGGGTTGGCGAGCAAAGCGAGCAGAGGGCGAAGCCCCCTAGTATATATATATATATATATATATATATATATATATATATACATACAGTATATAGAAAGACAAAATAAATAAAAAGTGACATTCTTTATCTTTTGTCAGATTTTAATGTTTTTAACTTATGTCCAGATTACTTTTGTGAAAAACAAAATTTTAACATAAGCGTTCAAGGAGTGGGCACTATGGCCAAGAATCCACATCAATTAAAGTTCTGATAGACATTGGGATAACGTCTTTGTATTTACTTTTCAGGCTGAAATGTATTTTTAACAAGTAACAAATGTATTAATGATTAATTGTGCACAGTCATGTCTCTGACCTGTCATGACAGCTCTTATTGCTCTGCTACTCCAATAGATTCAATATCAGATATTCACCTTTGCGACTTGAACTGATAAAAATGAAGCTTCTCTCTCTCTTTTTCTCCCTTTCTTTCTCTCTCTCTCTCTCATTTCACTCATTACACCACCAAGCAAACACAGCACAAGACATGGCTGTTATAATGAGTTATTTTCTTTTGTTTTTTCCAGCCTGCTCTATGGTAGTTGTGTATGGTATTTTGCAGATTCCGGGGGTTTTGAACCCCAAGGAGTATGAATTTACCATTGAGTTTGTGAAATTTGCAATGGTTTATAAGTTCACGTTTTATAATGTCTTATTGGGATGCCATTTTGTTTGTTTACTGAACACTGGCCTTTTGAGGAGTTAGCACTGGTTGCTGCCATGGTGTTTCATCCCGGCAGCTCCCCCCAGGACAGCATAGCACATGATGTGATTCTGAACGCCATCATAAAGGTTGGCTGCATCCGATATTAGGATTCTTTATTTAATTTCATGTAGTTATTTTTTTTGAATGACTTACTGTTTTTTTAAACAACACATGTTTTTTGGCTTTAGACTTTGATTTTTGTGTTAGAGTTACTTTTCGGTGATTAGTAGAGGCAGTCCTTTTGGTACTGACCTCTACCTGTTTTTTGTTTTTTTTTCCACCAGGACTTTTCTCCTGGTCCCATTTTCAATTCTCACTACCTCACCTTGAGTCAGTACAATGGCTTTTCCCCATCCACTGTCTATGTCTCACTCTCTGTTTCAAACTGCAGAGTTTGAACATTCACACATTGTTAATCCAATGAAGAATGGCAGGGTGCAGGAGCCAACACCGGCTCACCAATCAGTCTGAAATGCACAGCACTCTGGGCAATATTCTTAATGGAGTAGGCTCACTTATTACACACAGTTGACATACTGTACAAGTTCATTCACAAAGACATTACCTTTAAGGCAGTAATATGCTGACAGAAAATCACATTCCAATTTTCTTCTGCATGATCAGATTTGTACATTTTGTGTTTTATATTTGAATGTGTTTTCACGTTTTCCACTAACCTTTAGCATACCAGTAAAATGTTTTTTTTTCTAAATTCATACCAAAAGAAGAATTTCACCAGGTGTACCGGATCAATTGGTACGTCGCCCACTCCTTGGAAAACCCAAACTCATTTAGCCTCATCATTCTAATTGATTCCACAAATTTATAAACCTGCTTTTTTCCATTACAAGGCTTTGAGGTGTCTATCCAGCCAATGTCACACATAAGATGCAAACTAATCCTTCACAGAATGTCAGTCCATTGCAAGGAACCCTTACACTGACACCCCATACTCACTCATACTGGGCCAATCAATGTAATGTG
The DNA here is from genome assembly GCF_900747795.2 of Erpetoichthys calabaricus. NCBI lineage: Eukaryota > Metazoa > Chordata > Cladistia > Polypteriformes > Polypteridae > Erpetoichthys > Erpetoichthys calabaricus. The sequence continues at coordinate 66,056,817 of NC_041410.2, read as the reverse complement.
AGATTGTTGCCACATGGAAACAAACTGGAGGACGCCAAAAAACCCACGAGGGCACACAAGAAGGTGCAAATTCCACACTGTGACAGGGCTGGGAATCAAATCCAGGTCCCAGGTGCTGTAAACCACTGAACTATTCAGACGTAATATAAACCGGTGGGTAATTCCGCTAAAATTAATGATTTAATTCTAATTTTTTGCACAGTAAAGGGTGTACTGAGGCACTAATAACACAGAATTAACTTGTACCACTCTTAGAACTGGCATGATTATAATATGCACTGGCCCCCTAGAGCAGCAGCAAAGGAAAAAAAAAAAAAGCCGGGGCGCAAGTGACCAACACTACTTTCCTACTACACCACCCAAAGTATAGAGACACACCAGTGAGAGCAGGGTTAAGTAAAAAATGATTATTGGAAAACGATACACACACAAAAAACCCTATATACATAATATCTCACTACAGCGCTTCCCACCCAACACAAATCACAGCACAAAACACTTAAACACATAAGCTACTAATACAGAAATTTGAGCAAAAAAAATGTATTTGTAGTCCTTTAAATATTATTTGTACGGAATGTTGAGCTCAGTCTGCGGTGGGGAATGAGGCGCCGACCATACCTCCTATTCCGGGAAATGTGCAGATTAACAGTTCCTTGTGCTGGCCCATCAGGTTCTCTCCTGAATAGCTTTCACCAGAAAGTGAAATTAATTTATCTTGAAATTAACCCAGATACACCTGACGTTTTTCATGCAGTGTCAATCCTTTCCCTCTTGCCTTTTCCTGTGATGGCATCCACTTCTCTCTTGGCTCTGCGTTTCTCCTCACCTTTTTCCCACCTCCCATTTATATACTGTTGGCTCTTCCCCGTACAGACTGTTGGCCCTCCAAGCCAGGTGCTCCCCCCACCCTGTACAATTGGCCAGCCTTACAAATTAAGCCATTCCACTAATAACAGGAATGGGAAAAGGCACAAACTCACAGTGACACACACATATTCCAGGCGACCGTTACAAACTATTTTTCCTGTAGGATGCATTATTTATTGTGCCAGTGTGTTTGCTTTATTAATTGTCTGAAAAAATTAAGCAATCACTTATCCTTAACAAATGAACTACTGACTGCGTACTTTTAACTTCACAGAAAAACAGCAGAATGATTACAGCTAATTAAATACATAACTGAACTAAAAGTATAAATCAGACATTGTCTGCAATAACAGCAGTGAATTTGTGATTCATTTTTAAAGAAGTTGCTATAAGCTTATTTTTCCTACCTTGCAGCTTTGCATAACTATTTGTACACATTGCACTTGATCTACTCTCTACTGCCAAAAAACACACAACAAGCCACAACCCCTACCCCAGAACCAAGTTTAAGATTCACCCAGACGACACTTCTGTCCTAATCCTGCACTAAACTTCAAAACCAACTTGAAAAGTGTTAAAGAAAATAAAACTTCAGGCAGGTTGTCTGTCCTCAGTCTGGCTGCATGTTGCCACTCTTTGTAAACTCCTTGATCTAGCTTATTGGGCAAGCCTTGACATTATGACGGTTTTATTGGTCAAACTATTCAACTGTCCTTCTCAAATACCACACTACTCTCTCCCTCTCTCGCTCTCTCTCTCTCTATATATATATATTGTGGCGAGCAGCTGGGGGTAGTACCCAGCCGGGATGCCTGGAAGGACCAGAAGAGGGACTATGCCTCCTCCGAACCACGAGAGGGCAGCCGCCCTGGTTGGTATGGGGACCATGGGAACAGAGCATGGAAGCTCAACCCTATAGGGGCCCGTGGTCACCACCAGGGGGCGCCCTGATGCCTGAAAAGCCCTGGACGTCAGCACTTCTGCCACACCCGGAGGTGCTGGCGGAAGGATTACCAGGGACACCCGGAGTGCTTCCGGGTGCTCGTGTGGCACTTCCGCCACACCAGGAAGTGTTGTAGGAAGCTCATCTGGAGGCACATGGAGCACGTCCGGGTGGTCATAAAAGTGGCCGCCTCCCTCCATTCAGCAGCTGTAGTCGTGTGGAAGAGGACAGAGCTCAGAGGAGAGGAGTGGAGGCGGTCGGAAGAGAGAGGCATTGTTAGAAGAGGCCTGGACTTAAGGGTGCTTGGTGCAGGGGCACTGGGTTGTGTGGTACACTGTAAATAGTAATGTATAATAAACGTGTGTGTGGTATGAAATGATCGGTGTCTGCCTGTCTGTGTCTGGGCAGCTCACCACAATATATATATATATATATATATATATATATATATATCCATCCATCCATCCATTTTCCAACCCGCTGAATCCAAACACAGGGTCACGGGGGTCTGCTGGAGCCAATCCCAGCCAACACAGGGCACAAGGCAGGGAACCAATCCTGGGCAGGGTGCCAACCCACCGCAGTGTATATATATATATATATATATATATATATATATATATATATATATATATATATATATATATATATATATATACACTAGGGGGCTCTGCCCCCTGCTCACTTCGCTTGCTACCCCCCGGGTTTGCTTAACCGGATATACAATTTAAAGAGATTGTTATTTTCAAGGGAATTGATGCATATACATTATTTTCACTTTTACTTTAAAACTTCAGTTAAAACAATATTTGGAATAAATTTTTCTTCAAGATTGCATTGAATTTTGATTCTGTGTTTGGATTTACATTGTGACAACGCAACGTATAATTGCCTGTGAGTGAATATCATTTCTTTCTATCTAATAAATAAACCAACTTTTTCAAATGTTTGTCCCTGTGATTTGTTAATTGTCATAGCAAAAGCTATTCTCACGGGAAACTGTAAACGTTTTAATACGAATGGCATATTAAGATCTCCTTTGGTGTCTAATGTTATTCGCGGAAGATGTACTACATTACCATTTTTTTGTTAAAATTTTACATTAGAATTGTTCAAACAACTTTTTAATACAACTAATCTTGTTCCATTGCATAGTCCATCACTCATACATAAATTACACAATAACATTATGATACATCCTTCTTTCAACAGTAATTCGGCCGGTGGAAGACCGTACGGTGTTAATGCTTGTAGATATTCTATGGGATATTGTAAATTGAAGTTTTCATCTTCCGCACAATCACCACCAACTGCTTCAGCATAGTCTATTAATATGCATTTAATCAATTTGCAGTGTAACCGATCAACAATTTTCGCATTAATTCGTTTGACTTCATCGTTTCTCGCTGCCATATTTAGATGAATGAGATATTCTAAACTCGATCTTTGTAAGTGTGTGTGTGTGTGTTCATAAGTAAGCCCTTTAATGGATTGGTGTCTGACCATTCATTAAAATCATTTTTTTCCTCAGAATTCTACACTCACTGCGGTGGGTTGGCACCCTGCCTGGGATTGGTTCCTGCCTTGTGCCCTGTGTTGGCTGGGATTGGCTCCAGCAGACCCCCGTGACCCTGTGTTCAGATTCAGCGGGTTGAAAAATGGATGGATGGATTCTACACACAACACCCCATAATGACAATGTGAAAAAAGTTTACTTGAGATTTTTGCAAATTTATTAAAAATAAAAAAAGTGAGAAAGCACATGTACATAAGTATTCACAGCCTTTGCCATGAAGCTCAAAATTGAGCTCAGGTGCATCCTGTTTCCCCTGATCATCCTTGAGATGTTTCTCCAGCTTAATTGTAGTCCACCTGTGGTAAATTCAGTTGATTGGACATGATTTGGAAAGGCACACACCTGTCTATATAAGGTCCCACAGTTGACAGTTCATGTCAGAGCACAAACCAAGCATGAAGTCAAAGGAATTGTCTGTAGACCGCCGAGACAGGATTGTCTCGAGGCACAAATCTGGGGAAGGTTATAGAAAAATTTCTGCTGCTTTGAAGGTCCCAATGAGCACAGTGGCCTCCATCATCCGTAAGTGGAAGAAGTTCGAAACCACCAGGACTCTTCCTAGAGCTGGCCAGCCATCTAAACTGAGCGATCGGGGGAGAAGTGCCTTAGTCAGGGAGGTGACCAAGAACCCGATGGTCACTCTGTCAGAGCTCCAGGGGTCCTCTGTGGAGAAAGGAGAACCTTCCAAAAGAACAACCTTCTCTGCAGCAATCCACCAATCAGGCCTGTACGGTGGAGTGGCCAGACAGAAGCCACTCCTAGTAAAAGGCACATGGCAGCCCACCTGGAGTTTGCCAAAAGGCACCTGAAGGACTCTCAGACCACGAGAAAGAAAATTCTATGGTCTGATGAGACAAAGATTGAACTCTTTGGTGTGAATGCCAGGCGTCACGTTTGGAGGAAACCTGGCACCATCCCTACAGTGAAGCATGGTGGTGGCTGCATCATGCTGTGGGGATGTTTTTCAGCGGCAGGAACTGGAAGACTAGTTAGGATAAAGGGAAAGATGACTGCAGCAATGTACAGAGACATCCTGGATGAAAACCTGCTCCAGAGCGCTCTTGACCTCAGACTGGGGCGACCGTTCATCTTTCAGCAGGACAACGACCCTAAGCACACAGCCAAGATATCAAAGGAGTGGCTTCAGGACAACTCTGTGAATGTCCTTGAGTGGCCCAGCCAGAGCCCAGACTTGAATTCGATTGAACATTTCTGGAGAGATCTTAAAATGGCTGTGCACCGACGCTTCCCATCCAACCTGATGAAGCTTGAGAGGTGCTGCAAAGAGGAATGGGCGATACTGACCAAGGACAGGTGTGCCAAGCTTGTGGCGTCATATTCAAAAAGACTTGAGGCTCTAATTGCTGCCAAAGGTGCATCAACAAAGTATTGAGCAAAGGCTGTGAATACTTATGTACATGTGATTTCTCAGTTTTTTTATTTTTAAATAAAAAATTTGCAAAAACCTCAAGTAAACTTTTTTCATGTTGTCATTATGGGGTGTTATGTGTAGAATTCTGAGGAAAAAAATGAATTTAATCCATTTTGGAATAAGGCTGTAACATAACAAAATGTGGAAAAAGTGATGCGCTGTGAATACTTTCCGGATTCACTGTATATATATATATATATCCATCCATCCATTTTGCAACCCGCTGAATCCGAACACAGGGTCATGGGGGTCTGCTGGAGCCAATCCCAGGGCACAAGGCAGGAACCAATCCCGGGCAGGGTGCCAACCCACCGCAGGACACACACAAACACACCCACACACCAAGCACACACTAGGGCCAATTTAGAATCGCCAATCCACCTAACCTGCATGTCTTTGGACTGTGGGAGGAAACCGGAGCGCCTGGAGGAAACCCACGCAGACATGGGGAGAACATGCAAACTCCACGCAGGGAGGACCCGGGAAGCGAACCCAGGTCCCCAGGTCTCCCAACTGCGAGGCAGCAGCACTGCCCACTGCGCCACTGTGCCACTGTGAATTACTTTATATATTCCGATGCTGACTTTATATATTCAAGTTTTGACTTTATATATTCAGGAATGACTTTATATATTCCGACAATGACTTTATATATTCCGAAAATCATTGTAATTGCCTGTTTGGCACCCCATAATATATATATATATATATATCTATATATATACATATATATATCTATATATATACTGCTAAAAAAATAAAGGAACACTTTTAATCAGAGTGTAGCATCAAGTCAATAAAACCTCTGGGATATTGATCTGGTCAGTTAAGTAGCAGAGGGTATCTGCTCCTATGGGCAAGGAGGAACAGGATGAGCTGCCAGAGCCCTAAAAGATGACTTAATATGTAGCACTGGTGTTCATTTTCTTGATTTATATATACTGACATAGGTGCAAGGGAATGGGGCGAAGAGAGGGGGGGTTAATGGCAGTCTTGGTGCAATGCTAGAGAAAAGTTGCAAAAGTAAAAGTTACACTGTCTCTCTTTTTTTCATTTCATGTTTCTGTAAGAAGATCGAATGGAAGTCATATAACATAACTGCTAGATAAGTTATCTATAAGTGGCATTAAAACCAAAACATGTCTCTAGTACCTCTGTATTTAACTCGCCAGTCTGCCTGCCAGGTTACAGTGCTGATTGCCCTAATATATTGACAAAATTCTACAAAATAGAAGTGTAATGATTATCCCTAACCATTATTCCAGTTTGCAGTATCTTCACTAATTTATGCAAATAACACAACATAATCATTCAAGTAACGCACGGTGTCAGTTTTCAAGGGTGATAGCAACTATGGAGATCTTGTTTAGTGTACCAGGAACAAAAGTGTAGGTACAGCAGTGTTTCCCAACCATTTTTCTGTGGTGGTACGTTTTTGTAACTCAAAAAATCCCAAGGTACACTACAACTCTATGAACCATAAAATCATTAAATCTCATACATGTGAAACTCACTCAAGGGTTGGGACAGGGGCGGCTAAAAAAGCAGCTCGGAGATCGATGTTTGTCGACATGGCACTTATGTAGAGTAAAATTTTCAGTTGTTGATGGTGGTGAAGAATTGAGGAGCTTTAACACAAGTTTGAATGTATGCCCATTTATGAGATGTGTATTCTTTCAATTGAATCAGTATTTAGAAGTGCATTTAAGTTGTTTCAATTGTGTAATTTTTACTTTCACATGTCTGTGCCTCATATGCTATGCCAATTTGAGAATTATTATATTGGCCTTGTTTTCTTATTGCCTTCTTTTCAACATGCCTTTTAGGAGGGCATTCAAATTCAGGTTGTATTTGCTCAAGTACTATTTTGTTAAAAGTTCAGGTTTAATGTCATTGTTCAAGTTTAAAATATGCCATTAATTTTCTAAAATTCCATTGTGTTGATTCTGCATTAATTTTGTAATTCAGTGTGTATAATTATATGTTTTAGACACAATTTATTACATACATTTATGCAATTAATTACCGTACTTAAGTTTTTGTAATCGATTCCCAGCCCTAAAATATAAATACACATATACACACACACACACACACACATATACAGTGGGTACGGAAAGTATTCAGACCCCCTTCATCAGAGGAACTGTTGTCCCAGTTGAATGTGTGTCCTGTCGATTTAGTATGTGCATACTGTATATCAAAGATATATATACAGTGATCCCTCGCTATATCACGCTTCGCCTTTCGCAGCTTCACTCCATCGCGGATTTTATATGTAAGCATATTTAAATATATATCGCGGATTTTTTGCTGGTTCGTGGATTTCTGAGGACAATGGGTCTTTTAATTTCTGGTACATGCTTCCTCAGTTGGTTTGCCCAGTTGATTTCATACAAGGGACGCTATTGGCAGATGGCTGAGAAGCTAGATTGCTTACTTTTCTCTCTCTCTTGCGCTGACTATCTGTGATCCTGACGTATGGGGATTGAGCAGGGGGGCTGTTCGCACACCTAGACGATACGGACGCTCGTCTAAAAATGCTGAAAGATTATTTTCACGTTGCTATCTTTTGTGCAGCTGCTTCCTGAAACGACATGCTGCACGGTGCTTCGCATACTTAAAAGCTCAAAGGGCGCGTATTGATTTTTGACTGAAAAACAAACTCTGTCTATCTCTCTCTCTCTCTCTCCCTGCTCCTGATGGAGGGGGTGTGAGCTGCCGCCTTCAACAGCTTTGTGCCGCGGTGCTTCGCATACTTAAAAGGCAAACAGCCCTATTGATTTGTTTGCTAGAGATTGTTTTCTCTATCTATGTGACAGTCTGTGCTCCTGACACGCACTCCTTTGAAGAGGAAGATATGTTTGCATTCTTTTAATTGTGAGACAGAACTGTCATCTCTGTCTTGTCATGGAGCACAGTTTAAACTTTTGAAAAAGAGACAAATGTTTGTTTGCAGTGTTTGAATAACGTTCCTGTCTCTCTACAACCTCCTGTGTTTCTGCGCAAATCTGTGACCCAAGCATGACAATATAAAAATAACCATATAAACATATGGTTTCTACTTCGCGGATTTTCTTATTTCGCGGGTGGCTCTGGAACGCAACCCCCGCGATGGAGGAGGGATTACTGTATATATATATATATATACACGCACATACTAGAAAAGGCCGACTGTGTGTTTAAGTGATTTTTATTCTTAGTGATAGCACTGTGGTGTTACATACTTCACCCAGTGGTGCTACAGAGGGACAGACCTTCCATTCATGCATTCCACCTGACTGTGTCAGGACTGTGTGAGGAGTCAGGACACGCACAAAGCTGGATGTCTGTCCAGTGTACGGTAAACACACAGTCAGATGGACCATCCTGCGTGTCTCATTGACTTGCTTGTTGTCTGCCTTGTAAAAACAATTATGTAGAGCAGAAAACTAAAATTCAGTTTCAACTGTTAAAAGTTGCTTAAATTGGTTCTTTTATACGGAGAAAAGCAGCTGTAAATGAAAAAAGGTCTCAGGAAGAAAACCAGAGCCTCTATTTTCAGACACTCATTTTTCATGCCACCAAGGAAGACAGAATCTAAATATAACACCATAAATCAGAAGAGAATATGACAAAGGTGGAGGGGTGCTGCTGACATTTAACAAATGCAAAGAGGATACTTGCTGGCTGGCCGATGAGGAACAGTTTTTATACTGGCAATGACTTCCAACTTGAGAAGATTGCAGTATGTTCATATCCCATTGAATAGTGGAGTAATGCAATCTGAATTTTTTTTATTTGTGATAATATTCAGTAAAATCTTTTGCCTTTTGGTGTGATCTAGTTAGCTTTTTCTAATGAATGATCTTGCCCTTCAATGTCATGATTTACTAATGAAATTCTAATTATAATAGTTTAAACAACAGCAATTATTTATACAGAAAGAAGTATTATTTCTTAATTTATTTGTATATATCAGATAATCATTGGCAAAATAACCAGGGATGCACTGAAGGCTTTATGAGTACACCCACCATGAGACTTTTCTGTCACTGTGTTTCAATCTCTCATTTGTTATTTGAGATAAAATATCTTTCACATACAGTAGAGTGACTACTCAACATAATGATAGATTTCTTGCAAAAGAAGAGAATAATTAATTAACTAGGAATTCTGTATTGCTAAAGTCCATTTATTATAATAAACAAACTGCTTTCATTGGTGCAGCATTTAACCAGATGCAGTATTTTTGTTCAGTGTACTGTAAGAAATTCTCTTTTTCCTTTTTCTCTTTATAGACCACACAGCACCATCTGTTCAAAATGTTTCCAAACACTTTAGTTTGGGTCCACAGTTACCCATTGAAAGGTAAATATTTTCTGAATAACTTAAATAAATTAGGTTTTCGAATGCTACTCAGTGCTAGATCAATGCGGTATTTGCGGGTGAAACATGGTTTCTTCACATTTCTGAGGCTCTTGCTTCCATCCGCACATTTTCCAGGACAGTGGTACAGGATGACATACCTCCTTCCTTTGCTGAAACTGGATGTCTAGGGCAGCAGCTTGAACTATTCTGTGCAACCTATGATGCTTTCTAGGAAAGGAGAGCACTACCAGTCAAACCAGTCAAGCTACTCAGTCAAAACTCAGTAGAAGATCAGTAGGTGGTGGTAATATTCTGAGGAAAGCTGTAGCTACATTTGACTTCAAACCTATATAATTCAAATTGAACATTGGCCAAATTTGCATACTGGTCCTTCCACATGAGACTTTTTTCCCCTAAACTTCCCTCAATCTCTTTCTGTTGACCACCTAATCTACGCGAACTTCTCATCTGCAGCTCACTTCACAGAGGAGAGCCACATTCCTCACAAAGGCATTCTGAGCTGTAACAGGAGCTGCTGTGTCACTTGCAAGTATGTCACCAAGACCATTGTACGCTTTGGTCCCTCTGGTAAATTCAGTATCAAAAATGGGCCTCTTGCTAGTTTAAAAACCTCATTTACTGCATTTTTTGTAGTAAGTGTCCAGCCATCTACATAAATGAAACAGGGAGACAGCTGGGAGACCATTTTAATAAGCACATTCAAGTTGTTAAGATCAGAGACCTTACAAAGCCTAATGTAGAACAATTCACATCTATTGGTCATGGCCACACTGATCTCTCTGTTTGAGTTCTTTCACAGGGCTTCAACTACACTTTTTAAAGAAAAACTAAAGAAGCTAAGCTCATTCTCAGCATAGGATTCTTTCCTTTTCATTGTGGAAATAACCTTTGACCCATTTTGTCCTTTGCAGATGCATGTTGAAGCAGCCCTACACTTATTCCACTGGTAATAAGGACGATATAAAACAGTTACATTGACCTATTTAGTGACTGTCTATTGTCATTTGAACTACAAATATGAAAGCAGCAGGAGATACTGCATATATTTATGTAGTACAGTATAGTGATGGTCTACCCAGGTGGTTACCACGGTTCAAAATGGAGCTCTGTCTGGTCCTAATGACTAGATTGTATTAACTTGCAAATTGATGGGTTACCCAGTTGGCAAGTGAATTTTTTGTAGTAAAGAAATGCAAAAGGCAGGAGTGTGACTTTGGTGGGAACATATACTCCTTCTCCACAACAGAGGTGACCCACCAGATTCTGAGGATTCATTACCATCTACAGAGAGTAAGAGAAAGTAAGTGTAAGTGTTGTAGGTGGTCAAAATATCTTCAGATCACCATGAAGAGAAACACAGTCAAAAGACATGGGTCCAAGTAGCCCTCTCAAATTTATGAACTGACAAAATTATCTAGCCTGGGGTTCTCCCTTATTGTCTTAACTTGGCGTACCACCCCCAGGAACTTTGTTTCAGTCTTAAATAGTTATCTTCTAAACTTTTATTAGGTTAGACTATAGGTGATACTTCTTTATATGCCCCCCAAATATGATACTTGGGGTATTTACCAAGGTATTAGTTATAGTTGTTGTTGTGTGTGTGTCTCTTTTCATTTTTCTAACGCATACTTAATGTTTTTTTTATTATTTTTTTAATGCATGAACAATAGTATGATATCATATGAAGGGAAAATTAGAAAGACTAAAATTTCAATACATATAATTTATAGAAAATACCCAGATGGGAGCTTGAATTTCTCATGTGGCAAAGAGGGGGGTTCCTTACACCAGGTAAAAACAAATGTGGGGCTGGGTGTTTAATTGGCACTGGAGAAGTTTAGTGTGGGGTTTATGAAGAATGATGTGATTATTGTGGATTGCCTGAAGACAGTTTGCCTAATTAAAATGTCCTACAAAGATTTCTCAATCAGTGTAGGTAACTCTGGGTAGAGGTTCTCTGTCAAGTCTGGAGTACAATATGATTGTGTCATGGCAGCTTTTCTTTTAACCCTTACCACTGACTTGGTGTTGAGGATGAGAACTATTCAGCAGCACATGAGTGTTTATTTCACTAGAGGACTCAAACTTTGCAGAAAACCTTGATCTGATCTCCCACATTTCTGATCACATACAGAAAAAGATCAGAGCAGTTGGCTAAGTCCATTGGACTCAATATCCACACGACTAAAACCAACCTTGTGACCAACAGCACTACAGTACAAACATTTATGATTAAGAACCAACACAGAGAGAAAGTCAACCAGTTCTGCTGCCTGGGAAGTACCATCAAGTATTATCATACCATGTGCATATACTACATTTATTCACTTACTGATTCTATCTTTTAATTGAAAAATAGATTCTGCTATATAAATTAGTGTATATCAAAATAATTCTGGATATTTTCATTTACTGTACATAAACTGTTTAAAGCTCCTTTTATAGGAACACATTTTTCATATTAAGTTTGCTGTTTTAAGATTGCATACAGTAAGTGTATGAAGCAGACACTAGCTGGTTAATAACACTTACAGAAGAGTCACAAACCCCTCATACTTTTCATTTTCCAAATCTTTCCCTTTTTTCAGATGTGTCCCAACTTAGATTGATGGTTGGATGCACCACATTAATTACAATTAAGGGATGAATATCAAGGTTCATTTATTTGGGCAATAAAAGGCAATTACGCCATCCTCATTTCAACTCCTTCAATCCAACGCACCGCACTACAAGTTAAAACTGATAGCTTATTAGTTGCATTATCGTCCTCTCAAAGCAGGCACAAATTGTCTATTTTTTATTTCTGAACTACTTCCAAAAACAGATAAAGGTGTTAATAATATTTTTTTTGAAAAAGAGGGATTTGACCACTTTAAGTTAAAACATATGGGATATTTAAATGATAGTGAATAGTAGAATGACTGTCGCAATCCTGCACCAAAATTCAAGCCCTGTAGTTACATCTAAATTCGTGTCAAAATAAGGATAAAATAAGTTACAATTTACGCATGATTTTGCTTCTACAAAAAGAGGGGAAATAACATTTTTGCATGCATTAATTACCATGTAGTATTTGTAGTGATGGCTGAAAAAAATATTTAATCTAATTTTTTAATGGATAATGATGACAACAAAAATGAATAGTTTTGAATTGGAATAAACTTCAGCAACAGCAAACAATATCAAAACGTTCAAGAAATATATAAAATTACTTGTGTTGCATAAATTTAAATGTCAGGTACCAAGTCATATGTAACACAACATTCCAAACACTTTTTCTGTTAAAATATTAGTAGTACTAGGGTGTTGTACCGTATTAGCCATTATGGATGTGATAAAATGTTAAGCAAAATGACACCTTTTATTGGCTAACTAGAAAGATTACAATATGCAAGCTTTCCATGCAACTCAGGCCCCTTCTTCAGGCAAGATGTTAAAATATTACTAATTGAAATGATTTCCGGAAAATTCTCATGTGCACAATATGCATGTTCAAATGACATCAGTCCCTTGAACTGAGGACCTGCCTGCCCCCTCATTCATTGGTCAGGAGCCCTGTCCAGTAATATCTCCAGTTTATTGTCTATCATGGCATCAAAGACAGCATCCTTCCCAGTGCAATAAGAGGAAATCATCAAGCCCCTCTAAACAGAACAACTTCTTGACATCAAAATGCAACTGCAACAGCTTATCTGTCTCTTGCACAGTGGGCTTTTCTCCCCCTATCTGCTTTTCCATTCCCACCTTTGTGTTCCTTAGTGTACCACCCAGTAACTCTTCGCATCATATACAATAGGTTGGGATCCACTGCTCTAGCCCATTAGGTGTCAGTAAATGGTACCCAAATGGATGGAAAGGTTTACTGCTCTTTTAATATTGCACATTTAAGACAGATGATCTCACATGTATCTAAAGACCTATTCGGACAGGATTAATGTTATGTGAGAAGGCTGGGTAATGTAATTACTAACAGACAACCTCCTTAATTTTAGTCCTATCCGATTAGCTCATGTCAGTAACTTTTTACGGACTGCACATTCATGTCTCATTAAAGATTATGAAGCCTTTTATCTTTGATAAAGTCTGTAAAAAATAACCCCAAGTTACCCTAGTCCAATGTGAGTTGCCATGTCAGCAAGATTCCATTATTTCCTGCAAAAACGGCATTTCCCCCAAGATTTTAGAGGTTTACATTGAAAAAATAGAGGCAGTTGAAGAGCTTGTCCACACTCTGTGTGACCCAGAACACTTCAGGCTAATTTATAAAAGTATAGGTCAAGTGGACAAGATTGTGGACAAAGGAGCTCCAAACACAGAATTGCTATCATTGGATTCATGCCATGAATCTTTTCTTGTTATGGTGAGGAGCAATACTTACATAGCTACAATGCATGCGGCTGTATTCAGTTGACGACATTGTGTAACCGTAGAAGGAAAGCCTATCACTGTCATTTTTCCAGACCCATCTTATTCCATGTAAATCTAAGCAGATATAGTTACAGATGTTGTGTAGTAACAGTGACTTTACAGATATATGTTCTGAAAGCTTATCCCGCTTAAGAAACCAAACTTGTTAAAAACTATGGAAGACTCAAGAATGCAGCAACACCAGGAGCTGTAAGGAGCCGCTTTGGGCCAGAGGTGAGTTAAATCAGAAGAAGAGAAGGTACAGTGGTACCTTGAGATACGAGTGCCCCAACGTACGGGTTTTTTGAGATACGAGCTGTCACTAGGTCGAATTTTGCCTTGAGTTACGAGCCAAACTTCGAAATACGAGCCATCAAAGAGCTTGTCGCCGTACATTCCAAGGAACTGACGACGGAGGAGTTGATGGAACTACAGACGCGGCAACATACAGAGGTTCTGCAGGAGATCGGTATCGCAGAGGAGACAGAGGCGGAGGAGGTTACCTCATAAAGTGAGATAAAGGAAGTGTTTGCAATGTGGGAAAAAGTTTCGAACTTTAAAGAAAAGAAACACCCTGAAAAAGTTGCAACTGATCGTGCAGCAGAGCTATTTAATGACACCTGCCTCACTCATTTCAGAAACATTATAAAGGGGAGGACTAAACAAAGCTCCTTGGATAGGTTTCTATTGAAACACCTTGAGAATGAAAGTGAGGAAAGTGTGGCAAAAAAGAAAAAAAACTAGTGAAGAAGAAAATTAAGTTAAGCAAAAGTGAAAGAAAAAAACATTACAATACGCTAATCGGCTTCGCCAACATCTGTTTATTTCTTGAGATTCTCTTTTATGTATTAGGTTTTATTATGTTTGTATACAATATTTGTTCATTATATATACACGTTTCTTATGTTGAAAACATTTAACAAAAAATTGGTGGTTTTTTGGGGGCTGGCACGAATTAATCTCATTTCAATGGGGAAAATTGATTTGAGATACAAGCATTTTGACTTATGAGCTCGGTCACGGAACGAATTAAACTCGTATCTCAAGGTACCACTGTATTATGAACTGTGGCAAATGTTAAAAGAAATACGTATATTGAGAGAGAGAGAGATGGAAATAGAAGTTAAGAAGAGAATGTGGGGTTGAAAAATGGCAGACTCCATCTGGTAGATGCATAGGTTAAAGAAGACCCCCAGTGACTTCTGTGTTCTGTCTGCCTTCTGCTTACAAGTAGCCCAATTTTTCACTTTGTGTATCTCCCTATTTTTTATACACTTTCTGTTGATGTTTTTAACCAGTCAGTAGCTTCAAACTGTGCGTTCAGGACTGGCAACAGGATTAGGATGAAGCTCTTTGTTACTCAATGAAATAAATGAATAAATCAATAGGTCATTGATCCGGGGCGTGCAGGAGCTGAATTACACGTGTAACAGTGCTGACATGATATTGTAAGATAAGCGCATGCAGTTAAAAGCTGGAACAGATAAATGAGTAAAATGATTGGCTGACTAAGGCAGTTGTGCTTCTCTCTTTGCAAGAGGAGAGGACACAAATTTGCTCTCTGCCCTGAATAAGCAGCGCCTCGCTGCTGGAGTGATGGCTATATAAGACAGTCTCTAAAGTTCCACTATGTGTGTATAATAAAAAGGACCTTCCTGTTTAATGACTCTAAATTGGCTTAGTGACTGTAAATTGACCCAGTGTAAGTAAGCGTAGTTATTAAATGCATTTGATAGCATTTTCTTCAAAGCTGATTTATGTGACTCTTCACTTCCCGAACTTCAGAAAATGGATAAAGACATAAACATGCCCTTGTTAATGTCAATTTATCTTGATTGTCTAGTGGTAGACTGGGACTTGTTTTGTATTGGTCTCACTAATTTGGTTTTGTGGTTACAAAGGGAATGTCATTTGTAATGTCTGTGTATGTGTACATTGAAGTAAGCTTTCCAGAAACAGCTGCGGTAGTCCTGATGGGAAGATGAAATTCTAAGATAGGAAAGAGGATGGAAGACAGGGAAATTCAATTACATCTTCTGACTGTTTTCCACTGAAATCGCATCAAGCAGCAGGGGTACCCCATTCAGGAGGGGATTCTCACTGTTTTGGTCATATGGCCAATTCCATTATATTTTGGTATTTACTATTACATTTTTGTGGGTTAATTCAGACATGGCCTTAAATGACAATCACTACTGTTTTGCATAGTTCTAATCTTGGCAATTAAAGAAGAAATTTTAACTTTCCAAATTATTTTTAATAAACATTAATAATAAGCAACAATTATATTAATAAAGTTAAAAACATATATAACAATAAATAAACAAAAAAAAGATTTTTTAGTTAAAAAAAACACTTTTAATATAAATAAACGAATGTTATTCTACTCAGCACTCTACCTCTGTTCAGCGTAACTCATTATCCCTAACACCCGCCAAGTCTGTAGGCAACCTTGAGGTGGTGATTGATGGCAAGGTGTCCTTCAGAGACCATGTTACTATGGTCGCTTGGTCCTGCAGGCTCATTCTATACAATATCCACAAAATCAGACTGTATCTGACAGAGTTTGCAGTTTGACTCTTGGTCCAGGCTTTGGTCTCGTCATGTGTGGCCTACTGCAACTCTCTGCTGGCAGAAGTATCAGCATGTGTCACTAAGCTGCTGCAGATGATCCAAAATGCAACAACATTTCTGGTGTTCAACCAGCTCAGACAGACATGTCACTCCTCTTTTTAGATCATTACATTGGCTTTCTGTAGCTGAATATATTAAATTCAAATCCTTGATGTTTGCCTAAGAAGCATATATATGGAGAAAGTTGTTAGGTTCTATACTCCTTTTTGACCAGTCAGGTCTGCTAATAAATGATGTCAGATGATGCCACTCTCAGTCCAGACCCTTTAAATGTTAAGCTCCTGACTGGCAGAATAAACTGCCCTCCTTCATTCGAAATTCTGACTCAATCAATGTGTTTAGAAGCGTTTAAAGACGCTTGCTTGGTGAACTTCTGTCTAACTGTAAGGTTTTTGTAATCTAGGAATTGTAACTCGCTTGTATTTTATTCTGAGCTCTTCACTTGTGGAGATCAATTGTCCTATAACTCTTTTTTTTCCCATACAGTTCTCAAGACTGATGTTTACTCGATTACATTGACCTCTTTTGTAAGTCGCTTTCGATAAAAGCATCTTCTAAGCAAATACATGTAAATGAAACCCTTGCAGATGAACAAATTAACAAATAGATTATATACACTTGACAAGTAAGTGCACATCCACACACGCTTCTATTTCATGGGAAATGCTTACTTATTTTGTTTATTGTACGTATTGATGTTTACTCAGCTGAAACTGCTCAGACATATTGCATGACAACCTAATTTTATCTGGCACAAGCACTTAAAATTGCAGCTATGATGCTACATGCAGCACCACATTTGAAAGACTTTCATTCTTTGTAGGTGTGCAGGTTTGGAAACACAAGTTTTACTTTTTAAACTGTTATTCTAATGAAACAAAAATGTTCATGGCACATTGAAATGCTGAGGTGAAGTAAGCCAAACTGTAAGTTTAACAAAATAGTGTAGTAATAAGTAACATCCATCCATCCATTATCCAACCCACTATATCCTAACACAGGGTCATGGGGTTCTGCTGGAGCCAATCCCAGCCAACACAGGCCGCAAGGCAGGAACAAACCCCGGGCAGGGTGCCAGCCCACCGCAGGTAATAAGTAACAATGTCCTTTTTTTCTTTCTTGTAGTTAGGATATAGCGGGTTGGATAATGGATGGATGGATGTTTTGAACATGCGTCATTTACAAAATATAGACCCTGATGATTTAATGGTTGTTAGAAGAGGAAACGTAAGATGAAACAATGAAATAAAGTTGCGAAAACACTCAGTATGCTGTAAACCTGAGTCCACATGTAACCCTTCTCAACTAATCTTTCCAACAATCAGACATCATCCATGCATTCGCGTTTGTAGCAGCAGCAGTGGCGAAAGAACTTATAGAACATTGGCCTGACACTAAATTTTTAATTTGTGGAAAAAACTAATCTTTGCTGTCCTATGCATGTATTTGTTAGAGCCAGTGAGGAGCTGCAGGTACCAGTTTTCTGATAAACAGGAATGACTGATCACTAATATGAATGTTTGCAATTTTTCGTCACTGTATATTTTTAACCTTGAATTAACTTTTACCTATTTTTCCTTTATTTTAAATTGAGAATGACAGTCTGACTGACTCACTGATATTGATGATGTTTCCTCCCTCAACTGTTATACAGATGAGTTTTCAGTAATTCCACTCTGATTACACCAGTAGTCTAGATGGGACGTTTGTTCTGGGGATCCGATGTACTCCCACAAAGATTTCCTTAAAGTGATGTTGTTGTGTTTCAGCCAGGGTTCTTCCCCTGGCTGGTGTTCATATTTCTTTGTCTTTTTTTCCCAAGTTTGTTTCATTTGTTTATGTTTATATTATTATTTATTTTGCATTATTCTTTGTTTTTATTAGTTTTGTGTTTTATTTAAAATCTATGGGTCTATGATTGTTCTATTTTATTCCACGTGTTTTGTGGGTGGCAGGGCCAACCACCTATCTCCACCAAGAGACTGCCCTCAACCCTGTAAAGGCTGAGGGAACTGTGGTCAGGTCTCTGTATGGAAGCAAAGTGATGGTGTTCCGAGGGGTGTTCCTTGGAGTATGGACATGTGAATGAAGCCTGCCAGGGATCTATGAAGCACTGTTGAAGTGTAAGGGCTCGTTTATACTTCACGCTCAGAACGCGTACACGCACACATCATGGCTGCCACACGTTTCCAGCGTTCATTTGATGCGTCCTCTGAGCAGGTCCTCATAAATTAACGCGCCGCGTGCACGAGTTGCAGTACCAGCAAAAAGTCGGGGGCGCAGTGTGATAAAAGTTGGAATGTGACATCAAAGTCTCTGTGTACTATCGATATGTGACACAAAGCCACTTTGAGGATCCTCCAGGATCGATGTGCGCGCTTCGATGTTTGATGAATGGTTCGATGTGGTGAAGCAAAATGCCGAAATACAGATGCATTCGTAGTGCTTTTATATTTAAGCGTTGCATATTCACCATCGTAATGTCACTATACATTTTAAAAGTCTAACATACCATCTTTTGTGACGTCTTTTTTTTTTTGCAACTTCACAACAGCAACATAATGTACAGCCAGAGAGGAAAAAAAATAATAGACATGGTGAAATGGTGTATTTTGTGATTAAAGTGGAAATTTTGGCTTTAATCTCGAACTGTCCACTTTAACCTTGTAGTTTACTTTATCATTAAAGCAGACCGTTGTAAACGTCATCCCAGTTTTTAATTGCTACGAGCTTCTGGGACCATGGTGAGGCCCCAGTCCAGACAATCTCAATCGTACAACTGGAGACATAAGCCTGTGCAATTCTCGGTTGGGGAGAGAGTCTGGATCAGGACTCATCCCCTCTCCAAAGCCTCTGAGAAATTCATGGCTAAACTGGCTCCTAAGTGGTTCAGCCCAGCTACGGTTGTCCAAAAGAAAGGACCAGTGACCTACGCAGTAGAGTGGGGATTGCCAGGGACTAAGAAAATAGACACTGTTAACATCTCTAATCTCAAGCCTTGGTTCGGCCGTACACCACGGCCTGGGGGTGGGGATTGTACCAGTGCTGTTAAATAAGAACTGCATCCCCCAGCAGTCTTGGTTGGGGCTTCTGGGGTCAAAGTTGGTCAAAGGAGGTTTAAGGGAGGGCAGAGGGCAAAAGGGAAAAAAGTTTGTTTTGTTTTGGTGCGTTGTGTTTTGCGTTGATCTGTCGTGCTGCCTGCCGTTATTGGAACTCTAATTAATCATTGTGTCCTAGACTGTATTCGTTTGTTGGGGTCTGGATCGTCTGTCTACCTGTGCACTGACGACTGTGTTGGATTCATTGGTTTTCCGGAAGAGTGGAGCGCTCCTGAACCATCCATCCGATTTCATCCTTTCAGTAACTACCGGTAGGACTGTGTTTTCTTTCACCCTTTCAACCTACAGATCGCTGGACTTAATTTCGTCACCTCCCATTTTTCATCCGGTTTGGTTTTCATGGACTTTGCTGTGTGGTGTTTGTGTATATATGTTAAATGTAATATCGCCGAAGGGGTCAGGGGTGGTATTACTGTTTTCATTTAGTTAATTTTGTTTCATTATATTCTTATTTGTTTGCCTTTCCCAGTGTACTTTATTAGTCTCTGTTGTGAGTGTGTGTGGGTTGATCCAAGGCTGGGGACGTTCCTGGGATCTCCTCTATTAAAATAAATAAATCCCCGTCACCTTTGACGGTGTGAATCTTAGCGGCCCCTGACCTCTACACTTGATGCCACTTTCATGATGAAATGCATTAAAGTATGTATGTTACATTTTACAGATAAATCGTTAATTTCGTTTAAATAATGAATACTGTTAATAATTACACACATGGAGTGACACGGTGGCAGTGAGGTAGCACAGCTGTCTCGCAGGGAGTCACGTCGCTGATATTCTCTGCCTGGAGTTTTTTTTTTTTTTGTTCTTTATTTTGCCTTATACAATTTCTTGTATTATTGTTTCTGCCTCGTGCCCAATGCTAGCTGGAATGGACACATCCCTGGATTGATGGATTTAATCATTAAACATCCTTTTCAGAGATATTGCGGCAAGGTGTCATCGGAATTTAATGGGTGTTCCAGGCAATTCACAACACAGCGAAGCCAAACTTGTTCTCACCGTGATAATATCTTGTACTGCCACCTGGTGGATTCTTCCAGATTTATGTAAGTATGCATGCAAGTATAAACAGTAAATCGCTTGTGTAGCAGGAGCGTCCGCTGCGGCATGTGTCGCGTCGAGTGAAGTAGAAACTTGGCCTTAGGGATGACAGAGGTCTGATTCTGTGCATGTGTGCAGATGCCGGTAGAGGCAGGCAGGATGGGAGTCGGTAGAAAGTGACCACAGCTGTTGGCATTGTCGCCGGCTTGAAAAACCTGCCTGACGTGATCTTGGGAGACAGTGTGAGAGCCGTGATGAACTGGTTGGTCCCTTCTAGAGTGGATTTAAAATTATTTATGGATGTTTTTCATTCTGCACATGAGCACTGTTTTTATTATGGGATTACTTATTGACTTATTTATTGGGATTATAATTTGCATTTTAGTCTTTGTGGTTGGCCTCTCCATGAGTGAAGTTTGCATGTTTTTCCCGTGTCTGTGTGGGTTTACTCCCACCATCCGAAGACATGCAGGAAAGGTGAACTGGCAAAGCCATATTGACCCTAGTGCTTTTAGTATGTGTTTTTTTAAGTTTGCCCTCTGATGGACTATTGCCTTATGTCCCTGCAATATGCCTTATTCTAGCTAGGATAGGCTCCAGCTCCCCATGTGACTCTGGTCTGGATTAAATTGGCTAGAAAATAAAAATTTACTTTGGAATAAAAACACTTTGCACAATTTTGCACCATCACTCATGTTAGTGTTCTCACTGCACTGGTCATGTCATTCATGACTATTGACATTCTGGGTTTAATATCTGCCAGGGATCGTGAAGCCAATCAGGGTTGTCACAGGAACACACAATTCCTTGTGGTACATTGTTTGCCTGAGTGTTGGTGAGCTCTTTGTGGTTATTGCTTTCATCTTATTATGAGCTTCAGAGCACAATCATTTAATAGCGGGAACCATCAACTCCAGAAGTCATACAAAAAAGCCAAAGAGGAATGTTTATAAATAAAACGATTTATTTATACAAAATGCTCTGTGGCACAAAAATAAGCTTCAAGGAGCACAAGACAAAAAGGCACACATGGCAATCCCAAAAGCAACCTCATTCTTAATATGAAATCCAAGAGGTGAAGTCAAAAACAGGGCAAAGGGTCATGATTGTCCAGACCATCACAAAAGCAAAAGAATAATCACAAATCCAAATAAACTCGCCACACCATGAGCACATTCACACTACATTGCCAGGGATTGAATGTTTTCGGCAACCTTTATAAGGTTGGGGGCAGCCCCTTGACTGTGATGGGCTGGGCAGGTGGTCTCACCTCTAGGGGAACCACCGACAAAATACAGGGAACATAAACTAAGATACTGTATATAGAAACATAGAACCTAAAGGACCAACAATATTAACATAAACAAAGGAATCAAAAATTGACAAAAAAACCCACAAAAATGGCATCTGAACACAGGCTGAAATACAACAGATATGTTTTGCCCACTCTCTGAATTTTTTGACCTCTTTGCTACTCCTGGGCCTTTTGTGCCCCTTGGACCTTTTGTGCTACAGAGTATTTAATAATAAATGTCTTATTTTATAAGTATTTTTTATTTTAGCTTTTGTTATATAAGGCAATGGTTGATGGACCCTTCCTTTTGTGGGGATTTTTGTAACAGTTTTTTGGGATTTTGTTTGGTGGAACTCTCCAGTTTATGACAGATACAAATACACAATTCATCAAGATTTTTACCTAACTCATAATTTTAGCTCAAATATTTACTACCCTTTACTTTTTCCTACTCATAATGAATTAGCACAAAAATGACACAAAGCCAGAATTAAATTAAACGTAGTCTAATGTCACTGATATCTTCTTTGAAGAGGGTCTGGAACCACTCAAATTCAATTTCAGAATTTCACAACTCATCTCTCCTCAAACTCACAGTCTAGATCTGTCAGCTGATCAAACCATACTGTTTGAAATAGATTAAATATGATGAGATGAAAAGATTCAAAAGCTTTTTTATGAATTTATTTTTTAATAAACACGATTATTGTATGGCTGTCCTAATTGGAAACAAACCTCCCATAAAGTAGACCAAAGAGCAAAACTCTAAATGAATATAAAGGAAGGGAATTTCTGTTACCAATAATCACTAAGGAACAGAATTTCTTTTTACAGCTCTTTAACAAAAAAGCTATCAAGACCAGCAGGCATGTAAAACTAAAATAAAAATATAAATACACACAAAATACATTGCTGAGTCCACAAGAATGTATTTTATAACAATAGGGAGACAAAAAAAACATGCAATCTTAAAAACCATGTCAGGTCCTACAGCTAGAATGAAAAGAGAACTAATTTATGTGGGTTTTGTGCTCAGATACACAATAATTTACTACACTCACTTGTCCCAAAAGAGACAGACATGGGTACAGCATGTGCCTAAGATAAAGTAGCTCCTAAACAACAAATAAAAACTCCACAAATCTAAAAAAGAAAGGGCAAAACCAATAAGACAATGAAGGAAAAGACTGAAAAAAGTGAAAAATCTAAAGCCACAGATGTACAGTATTTTTTTTATATCATCAAACAGAAATAAAAAAGTCAAAATTCTGGGAACTCCATACAGGCTGGAATGATTGATGAATCCACAGTTGTGTGAACATTCTTTTATGGTGGTGGGGGGCAACTGAATTCATTAACATCATAAGCTGACTTACACAGCCACGCTTCCATCATGTCCATTTTGGCCATCTTGAATGCCTGGAACAATGAAAGTTCTCCAGCAAAAATGGTCATCCTCTTTAATAAAATCCCTGTGTGCGTCCATGTGTCCGTGTGTGTGTGTCTTCTGGTGAAGTGCGCATGCACGGTGCACGGTGCGATGCTTCAAAGGCCACCTGATGCGTCACAAAAGACAGAGAGGGCGGGACCTATAAAATATCGCGCGGCCGATCCAATCGGATTTTGGCAAATGAGGTAAGACCTAAAACATAACGCATGAAAAATCCAATCAGGTACTGAGACACGGAGACCAGCTTCCCCAAAGAGGTGGGATTAGTGTTTGTTGCTGTGCAAATGTTCACTCTGAGGATGTCAGATTTGCGATTAACAAACTTGGCCGTGTAAATATTTTCCTAAATATACGAATTTTCATGATATTACAATAGGATGACTTTTAAAAGTAGATTTATTTTCACGCACATAAAATCCGTTGCTGGGGAGACGCCATACATACAATAATCAGCTGCACGCCAGCACAGATAAAAATACTTGCTGGAGAGATGTATTACTGTGAGAGAAAATTAAAGGCACACAATACAGTGACGCATATTACAGCCACATACAAGCCAGTATTACTGTAACAGAAAACAGACGGTCCTTTGCCATTTAATATAGACTGTTCCTACTAATGTTTATGCACTACTATTCTAGCACCCGTTATTGTAACGGGCTTAATGTCTAGTGAAACAAATAAAATGCAAAACTTAAAAAATGATTAAACTGACTGTTGAGCCTGAGAGATCTCAAGATCAAGCACCTGCCTATGACACACATGACCTTTCACGTATGCAGTCCTCAAAATGGTTGGTGAGTCAATCAATTCCATTAAAGTTGAGTGGCAATGTGCTGAAATGTAATAAAACAAAAAACAACCTTCAAAGCATTAAGCTGATTAAAGAATTGAAAATCATAATATCTTATTAAGTGATATACACTTAATACAAAGTCAAATTCTGACATTCAGAAATCATACAAAAATAACATTATTTTTCTGAAACAGTCCATTGCTATTTTGGAATAGCCCCCCAACTTCTCCCTTGAAATACTTTAATACTTTTTCCTCCTTAAAATATGTATGCTTCAGTGCAATTCAGCTAAAATTCTTAAAATTATATCACAGATACACACCTTTATCCATATATTAGACCCTCTGCCTACTGACACTCCATGCTAGTCCCCTCATTGACACAATTATAAACTTAACATGGCATTAAAGCAGCTTTTCTTATGAATAAAACTGAGCTTGACCACAATTTTGTAAACATGCCAATAAAAATGATCTGCCCCAATTCCATGTCAATAACAGCTGACTGCACCATTTTCTTTCAGCTGCAGATTCATCTCCATTCCAGTGAAGACCTTGGCCTATTATAATTGTCGCAGGCGGCTGGGGATCAGACCCAGCCAGGACGCCTGAAAGGATCAGGAGGCGGACGATACATCCCCCGGGCTGTGAGGGGGCAGTCGCCCTGATTAGTGTGGGGACCACGGGGACGGAGCAGGATGCCTGCACTTCCGCCACACCTGGGACGGTTGATGGAGGACCTTCCAGGGATGCCCGGAGTGCTGCCGGAAGGACGTCAGGGAGCACCTGGAGCACATCCACGTGACAATAAAAGGGGCCGCCTTCTTACAGTCAGGGAGTCAGAGTTGGGTGCAGGAGGAGGACGAAGCTCCAGAAAGAGGAAGAAAGGCGGCCCACGGACGTTTAAAGGTCCATGTAAGGGTGACTGGTGTGGGGCACTGTTTGTGTGTGGGGTTTAACGGTTTAAATAAACCGTGTGTTTTATAGAGCTGCTGGTGTCTGTCTGATGGTGTTCGGGCTACATCTCACATAGTATAGAGTAAATACTTCAAAGAAAACTTTCTGATCAGGGTCACTGATGATCTTCTCCTCACTGCTCATTCTGTCTACACAATACAGAGGCGTCACATGTTTCTTTTGATTTGGTTAATATAGAATTGCCGCTGGAAGAGCTGCAGTAGCTTCACCACATTTTCTTTGAGGCAGTGTAAGTCATATTGTGTGAGCAGGCAACAATATGTTACTTTCAAACGACCATAATTCTGCTTCTGTAGGCACTGAACACTGGATTCCACGGGAAGCTGTCCTCAGTGGCCTGGTATTATCTCTCCATATTTTGCACATGACAGACACATTTATGAAATTTCCACATTAACAGTGTCATCTACCTTGTCATAGCTCCACATACAGGATTTCAAAAACTGGATGAAGTTGTAACAATGCCACTCAAGTTTTGTCTTTACTGTGTGGTTGTCTCATCATTTTTGTATGTCTCATGTGATTATCTGCAGGAGTTGAGATGGGAACTGAACCTTTAAAGGAGGAAATTATGGAGGACTGGCCAGTGAGCATAAGCAGTAAGTGGTTTAAAAGGAAACAGGACACTCAGAAAAGGTGGAATTTTCAAACCAGAGATTCATATTGACTGTTTAGGTAGAGAAACTACTTCTGTACTAGTGAAAATAGTGTCTGCCATGAAGATGATTTGTGTTGCACTTTTCCAGTTGTTGTTTGAGTCGAATGAAATGAGAATACCCTTGAACAGTGGACCACTGACAGGATTTGATGAACGCAGTATGATAGAAACTGTGTTTAACTGTGCTTCACTAGGTTGTGAAATTAGTTTTCATTAAAACTGAAACAATACTTTGGAATTGTTAAATGTGGTTTATGTTGTTTACTTTGTGTCATGCCTGTCTTATGTATGGGTGCATGGATATTGTATTTCATGTTTACATTGTTATAATATAATTAGACATATATAAACAAAAGACCAGTGTGTGTGTATGGAGCAGACTGCTCTGCTCACGCTCAACCACAACCACTAGATGGCGCATGCATGCACTTTTACATTTTTTTTGGCGCGTGCATGCACCTCACTTCTCACTATGAAAGACTTGTGCACAGCAAATGCCGCAGCGCAACAACAATATTGTGCTAATGACGCAGATGAAGACACACAACGTCGAAAGGAAGCAAACGCTGTGGCTCAACAAAGTGCAAGTGAAACACCTCAGCAATGGATGACAAGGCTTCACGTTTTCACAAAAAACATTGTCTATCTGAAGGTATTTTCTCAAAACAAAGATTAATAGGACTCATATACCAGAGATACGTATAAGATATGGTGTCGCTAGTGTCTTCTCACGAAAGCCAGTGGGGCAGCAAGCACAAGTGGGTCCATGTCATCTACATTGGGTGGATCTTAAGAGATGGCAAACGTCTCTCCAAATTCACGAATATAGTAAAACTGCTAGGGAGTCTTCGGGTTGTTTTTTGTCCTGAAGACTCCACGCAGCTACTTTATATTTGACATACTATTTAAAGTGTACAGCCTGCTATTATTAGGGAAGGAGCAGTGGAGCCAAGATTTGCCCTTGTACTATATAAAAAGTCAGGCGCCATCAGTGGCAGCAGCCTTAATCTAAACTGCTCCTCTTCTTACTTTGGAGATTGGTACAAAGTTACTCAGCTGTGACAGAAAAGAAATTTTTGCTATTGGATCTCCAGTCCTGATGAATAAGGCTCAGAACTTTGATTTGTCTGTTGATGAAGTTACTGTTCTTTATTCTTTGAATGAATCTTTTGAATAAATCATTAAGAGTGTTTTGGCTGATCCCTCTTATTAAGACTCGTTGAAACAATACGAGTCTCAATCAGAAGGCTATCCTTCTTTTACTTGAGCCAACTGCCAATATGTATATCCTCCTTTCTTTTATTGATGCTTAAAATGCCTGCATGTATTGATTTCCTGACATCCAGATTATTTGAATTCTCCCTCATTTGGCTTTACAACTAATCTCCTAAACAGACTCCCAAAACTCAGCAGCCTGTACTCCTTGCCATGGCTTTAAATCTAATCTGATGAATAGACTCCAGAACTCAGCAGTCTGTTCTCTTTGCCACAGCACTCCACTGCTTTACAGACAATGTTAGCTTCCCATAAAGAAGACAACTGAGTTTGCAAATCTATCCTTCCTTGAGCTCTTAAAAATAAAGGTGCCAGAGAGCTTCTTAAGAGTGATGCCATAGGGGAACCATTTTTGTTTCCCTAAAGACCCATCCATATGAAGGATCCAGAAAGACCCCTTGTTTATTTAAATCTGTAAAAGGATTCATACAGTAAATAACCATCAATAGATGGTAAAAGATCTATGAAGTACCTATGGGCCATGATTTTAAAAGGACTCTTGCTTCATAGGCACAGATACACAAGGTTTTCTTAATTTGTTACAGCAGAGATTTCAGTTTTTTTTTCTCTACATATTAGGTGATTTTTCAATGCACAAAGAACCAGCTTCATTTGAAAAAAGCTCTTCCCAGAATGAAATGGCGCTTTGTACTGCAACGGCTCTACAAGGAACCACACAACCCATTAAAAAAACATAAAGTGCCATTAAAGAACCATTATTTTTATGAGTGGTCTTATACCTGCTTAAGCCTTCCAACTACCTAAGACCCTCATATTCTGACCAGATGACTGCTCCACAGATTTGTCTGGGATCTCCATTTGGCTGTGCTGCAACTCACAAAGAGATTTGCAAACACTGATAGCATTCCAAAAATAAGCAAAAAAAAACAAAAACAAACAAACACTGAAACTCACCTCTTTGTTAAGATTTTTGTTTTACATGCCCCTTGTGTACTATTTGCACCATTCAGACTTTTTTTTTAAATCAATCATATGTTTTTATATAGTGGACGTTTACAGGGTCAGTAAAGTACAGACAGTCAAACTTTGTACTGGTGGTAACCACTTTGAGATACTGGAAAGTGCTACATAAATAAAGTGTATTGTTATGATATGTTCCATTTTCTAAAAGAAAGAATAAAATTCACAAACATGCATTGTTCGGTTGTAAACAATAATAAAAAATGAATGCAACGTACCATCTAGAGGGACGCGGCGCAACACAAGGGAGGATATAAAAAGGAAAAAGACACTTCATGGAAGGGAGGGAGGCAACCCACAGCCCGCATTGCCTGGGTGATCCTGAGCTCCGCTCGGCGAGCAAGTCATTAAAGCAGCGAACTCCACCCACCGGGAGGCTGCTACAGTTTTTTTTTTATCTAAAAGTCCTACTGAAAAGGAACATTATCCATGTTGAATTAAATATCAGATGCGAAAAATTGAGTTTTACATTTAGAATTTTTAGAACACGTTTTGGAACCGAGGATAGATAGATAGATAGATAGATAGATAGATAGATAGATAGATAGATAGATAGATAGATAGATAGATAGATAGATAGATAGATAGATAGATAGATAGATAGATAGATGGTGTTTTAGAGATCCACTGCAATGTAGGATTAAAGACTCTGCTGAAGTCGTGTGAGGAGAGTTCTAATTTAAAGAGACAGAAGTTCGTGTAGAGGAGGTTGACGCTAATCCGTCCAGTCAGACATGCTGTCAACTTTGTCGTGACAGTGGCCGCGGAGCAGCTGAATGAGGTACACCCCTCCTAATTTGGACCGACAGCAAAATCTATTATTTTAAGCTTAGACATTTCAAAAGAGAGAAACACATTGCAGAAGTTAGCTCTAATCCGGATACATCGACAATGAAGGATGTTAGGAGATGAGACAAGGTCAGGTCAGCGCTAACCTGGGTGGGATGTTTGTTTCTATTTGCTGTCGACTGAGGTCAGCTTTTATCTGGCAATGTAAACGGGGACATGCCTTGTGCGACACACATATCGAAAAACGAAGCTGCAGTTTTGAGTGACGAGAGGCTGGCTGTAGTCATGATGACCCAAGAGACGTAAAATGGACTAACCACTTGAAGTGCAACCTCAGAGACGGCCACGAGGCGCTATAGTCTTGAGGTAGCCACGCGACACGACTTTCCCAGCGAAGTTGTGGCTCGGGTACATCCAAAATCAACAACTTCCTATCTGCTTACCCCTCAGCCAAGACTGATGAAACGGTAATACCTACCCGATCTCTTCCTCGACTTCGGAAATATCGGCAACAATAAGCAGGAGAACAAGCACGGTGACAATGGCGAAGATGCAGCCGCCGGTGCGTACTGTCATGCCGCTGCTTGAGACTGTCATGTATAAGTGTCTTTCATTCGCTCTCTATCTCTCTTCTTCTTCTCTGTTTATTTTCACGGCTAACTTCTGTCCACTTCTGCAGTACCTTTCAAAGAGTCTCTGTGCTGGTCTCTAAGCCTCGGGGATCAGACCTTTGGCTCGTGCCGTGTCCCTCTGTCTGAAACTTTCTCACGCGAGCGCGCCTTTGCGCGCGTCCTCCTTAAAGGCGCCGAGATCTCGTTTTAGACGCCACTACCCCCTCTCCGCTCTGTCTTTTAGGGAGGTGTAACAAATGTTGAAACAATCCTGACCCCAGAGCTTCCAGTTTACAGATAGTGCAGACAGCTGCGATTTAATCCTCTTACTTCTGTAATCACCCCGCCCATGCTGTTTCTTGCCCAGGGTCTGCTTTCACAAAGTCGTCCAGAAGAAGACCCTTTGCGAGAGAAGATGCCCCCGTCCAGGAATTCCCTCGACTCCCACTGCTGCTGCTGTGCAAGGAGAATTTCATTAATCAGAGTACACCATGGATAAAGGTTGGTTTACACTAGTTTGACCAGATATTCCAAGCTTTTTTGTGGACTTCTCTTTTAACCTCATGTTTTGCACCGTGTAGACTTTCTGAATTAGAAGAAAGGCAGAACTTTGCTTGTTTCTGCTTGATAAGAAATTCTCCTTTGCACAGATGGGGCTTCGCCTCAGCTAATTCTGCATTTTCTGGGCGGTTTGAATCTTCTGTCACAGACTTGTTCTAAACGAGTAAATATTTAATGAGAGGAGAAGTCACCAACAGTTCTAGGGAAGACACAGCACGACAGTAAAGGACTCAGTTTTTAATTTTTTTCTGGTGTTAAGACTCACAGTGACAGATTGTGCGTTGTGATGTGTGGTTTGGGAAGAAACGATAAGAAAAATGGCCCATCTCATCTTTAGCTCTTTATGATCTGACACCAGAAGACAGCATCTCATCCATGCATTTCTGAATCCAGCATTCCTCCTCACAACTGTAAATAACACTTTTTTAATTTACTGCACAATAATACCCCTCAAAGACTCCGCTTAGTCAGGAAAGATCCATTAATCATCTTCCTGATTGTTCTTTTTTCATCTGGGCTCCCCAGAGACGCCATCATTTTTCCTGAATCTGTACTGCTCCCTATTTGGGTGCTCTGTCTGAGGTTTTCATCATCTCACAGTAGCAATAAAGCCCCACCCCGCCATCATGGCTGGCCATCTGGCACAGTGGCATTTATGTCCCATTGATTGATCAGCTCATTATATTACTTGAACTGATGCTGGAAAATGTCCCAACATGTATCAACTCAGTTCAAATGTCCAATAACAAAAAACAGAAAACAAGACAATGATGTACCTGCCCGACTACCATAATTAGGAATCCTGCCCTTATTTTTTATTTTTTATATCTTTAAGGGACAATCTCTATTTTTGCAGTTGTTTGTAATTTAAACACAGCTATACTTTACAAACCATAGATGTGAAATGGGGTGCATAAGTGTTTTTTTAGCATATCTCAGGCATCTGTCATATAATTTTGGTATATTTACAACTATTTTTCTTACAATTATTTATCTTTGAGCAGATGAAAATGTTAAGTAAGTGATTTACCCCAAGCAAAGGAAATTGATACCCTTACTTGCACAATGCGTCAAAAACATGCATTATTGACTCATTATCAAGCACGCTGAATCCAGGCAGCTTTGAGTTCTAGGCAGTAACCAGCTTTGGGAAGGGTGCTATTTTATCGCAGGTCAAACTCATGTTACTCACACAGGGCCAGTTTAGAATCACTAATTAAATTATTACACAATTCATTGGGATGTGGGATGAAAAACCTGAACATATTGTGCTGCTGCAGTATGTTTGGGGGAATTCTTTATCTTAGTTTGTGTAACTGTGAACCTCCAAATAAAAATGGTTTGTAATTGGGCGTCTGTGGTACTACATGTTCTCTATTTCCATTATTAGAACAGCTATAAAATAGGACCACTTCAAAATCAACAATTCACCTAACATGTATGTCTTTAGGATCCGGAATAAACACCAGCGTACCTGAAGAAAAACCCATGCAAACACAGGGAGTACGTACAAACTCCATAGAGACTGACTGGGCCAGGATTTGTACTCATTACTAACCCCCACACCACCACACCACCATCAAAGGCAACTGAATTTAGATACTTTATTCCTTTAATGTTTTAATAACCAAAACACAGCATTCGTGCCTGATTGCAAAAATACAGTATATGGCTATAGCTGGCTAAAGTGAGGAGTCAAATAAAAAAGTCAGGATCCACCAAAAATATCACTGGGGCTAGCTCTTTAACTTCTTTTTGTGTAATTATTAGTTGAAATGGAAACCTAATGGTTCTGTGAATCCCAAAGGCTAAAGGACAAAGGGGGCTGTGTTAGTTAAGATTTCTAATTTTTTGCTTTTTACACATAAAGCACACATCTGTCAGAATCTGTGAATTTTTATGCTGTTTAACAGAAAGAAATTGTCCAGGCTTAGGTTTGTGTTATCTGTCTTGACTGTAAGTCCCGATTATCAGCACATAATTTTTATGTCTTCACTTTGCAGTTAAAAATAGCCTGCTTATTGTGTTTTTAATGAGAACTTCAGGGACGGGGTGGTGGGTCCTCTCTACCTTCTAAATAGATGAATAGCCTATTCTAGATGGAGCCAGGTCCTCTGTGAAATAGGGCAGACATTAATTATCCAGTAAATCAAGGATCTCACAAAGTGAGTAACAGCAAATCCATTACATTGGAGGTTACGTTATATTTGTTTTCCTCTCAGCTCAGTGAAGGAGACATTCAGGAGGAGACAGAATGAACAGGCACATGCTGCTTTTACTGTGTTGACTTAAGCCGGCTCAGGCTTCTGAGCAGGAAGGGCAGGGGTTGAGATTTGTACAAATAGTCCCAACTTCATCTTCAGGTTGTAAAGGGGTCCTCCTAAGTTAGCTGGACTGAAACAATGAGTGAGGATATTACCGATGTGAACCCTCCCTTGTATTGGAAAACTGTTTTGTCCAAACTGTAAATTGATTGTTTCTTGTTAACAAGCAAGGACCTTTTCTCCCCCCGAGACACTACATCATGAACCAGCTTTATTTAATGACATGTTATGTGATGCCATTTTGTTTTATAGAAGGTGATCATAATTTAAAGAAATTGATTGATGGGCAGTTGTGCCATGGTTAGAATCAAAACAAAAATGCAGTATAAGGCCAAAAGTGTCTGGTCTTCAAGCCTACATGCAGTTGCCATTCCCTGATCTAGGGCTATTTCCTTAACTGTTTTTAATCTTAGGCAGCTCCTTCTTCACACTTGCTACCACTTCACAGTGTGTGTTTGTGTGCTTTATATTTCTAAGTATAGTTTTGTATTGACCAGTATCCACCCCTGGTAGTGTTGTAGACCATTCCTTGGTTTGTAACTGGCAGTTTGAATGCTCTTTTTGTTTACTGGGGTAAGAAAACATCATATTATCAGATCTAATTAATCCAGTTCAGGGTCATAGGGAGCTGGGGCCTATCCTTGAATCACTGATTACATGGCAGGGACTGACCGAAGACCAGGGCAAAATGGCATATACATTTACGACCATTTATATCCAGCCAGTGCAGACTTATGTAGCAACCAGCATCTTTGGAACACTGGAGAAAAAACAGAGATGTTTGAGGACACTCTTCAGTTAGACTGTGCAAAATCCAAAAAGACAATTTGAACCCAGATACTGCAAGACAGCACTACTTACCCTGTGCCAATGTGTGACTCTGGGTAGGTGAATTATTGACTTAACAAATTGTGTGTATGTATGTAAATGTGAGAGTTACCTGTGATGGGAACACATCTCAACTAAGGCTCCCATCATCTGCTGGATTCTGGTGGCATCCCACAAATCTGCAAAAGAAATGCAGCTTGGAAAAGAGGTGGGTGTTTACAATTTGAACAATATCTAATTTCCTGGGCAGGGTCGTGGGGCAGCTGGAACCTTTCTCAGCAATCATCAGGTGAAAGGCAGGAACAACACCAGGTGAACACTCACACCCATCCGCACACACATGAACACACACAAGGGCCAGTTTAGCAAAGCCAATCCACCTAACCTCTGGCGCATCCAGAGGAAACCCATGCAGACATGTGGTGAACATGCCAGCTTCATGTAGGGAGGACTAACGACGCAAACCCTTGTCTCCTTACTGTGAGACAGCAGCACTACCACTGCACCACTGTGCTACCCCAATTTAAATAATATTTTAGTCTTATATTTTTGCCTATATGTTGCTTATTTCTTGTCTCTAAGTGAAAATGTATTAAATTTAATTTAGAAATTTATTAAATAATTACATTTCTGTCTTTTTACAATTCACTTTTAAGAAAATTTGTATGTATCAATGGTATATGCTATTTAGAAAATATTGTTAAATCCGGCATGAAAAGTAAAAAAGTATATTTAAAAAACTGCCTTATTTTCTGTAAATTCTATACATTCTGTAATGATTTGTGCTTTGGCTTTAAACTTCTGTGGAATGGGAGATGTAAGGACTTTTGAATGGGACACCTGTTGTTTTCCACAGTCTGCAGACATGCTGTTAGAATGATGGCTGATGAGGGGTTAACCTGGTGCAAGTCTTTGTGTGTTATAAACTAAACATTTCCCAAGTGCATATCAAAAAAAGTGCCACATTTGAGTACCGAGAAGAGAAATAGAATAGGTGAGGGTTAGTAACAAATTGTAACAATCTTATTACTTTATTTTTTAGTGCTAATGACCAACAACAGAAATGCAGTCTGTACAGTTAATCAGCAGCTCTAGTCAGGATATGCTAAACTGAAGTAGTGAGTCTTCAGCCAGGATTTAAAAACTGAGACCAAAGGGGCACCTCTTATAGTAGCAGAAAGTCCATTCCGCAGTTTAGGGGCCCTGTAACTAAAAGCTCGACCTCCCTCTGTTATTTTATTAATCCTTGGAATCATAAGCAGACTGGCATCTTGAGATCTTAATGTGCGCTCAGGTTTGTAAATCATGATAACTTCAGACAAGCTGGACCTTGGCCATTTAAGACTTTATATGTTAAAAGGAGGATTTTGAAATCTGCCCTAAACGTAACCGGGAGCCAGTGTAAGGATTTAAGAAATGAAGTTATGTGTTCGTATTTTCTTGTTCTTGTAATAATTCTGGCAGTAGCATTTTGGATTAACTGGAGGCTGTATAAAGAACATTTTGAACATCCACTGAACACCACATTGCAGAAATCAATCCCACTAGAAATAAAAGCATCAATTAATTTCTCAGAATCCTGTTTATTTAGAAAGCACATTAATTTCCCAACATTTTTAAGATGGCACAAACATGATTTGGACAACTTTGTAATGTGCGCTTTAAATGACTTGCTGGAGTCAAAGATAACTCCTAGATTGCAAGCTAATTCGGTAAAATTAATGATGATTCCAACTGAGTTAAATGATGACAAAATATTGTTGCGATCAGCGTCATTCCCTCCAATAATTAACATCTCTGTTTTATCAGTGTTTAAAGATGGGTAGTTTTCATCCATTCACTCTTTTAATTCACTAACACAACTAATTAAAGACAACATTGGAGAAACTTCATTTGATCTAAAAGATCTGCATATGAGTGAAAATTAACGTGATGTTTCCTAATAATAGATCTCAGTGGAAGCATGTAAAGTGAAAAGAGTAAAGGTCCCAGTACTGAGCCCTGCGGGACATCATATCTCACTTCTGTGTATAATGATGGAGTGCTGTCAGCACATTTCTGTACATATTGGAATCAATTTGGTAAATAAGAACTAAACCAAGTGAGCACAGTGCCTGTGAGCCCAACATCATTTTCTAGCCTGCGCAGTAAAATAGAATGGTCAATGGTGTCAAACGCTGTGCTTAAGTCTAACAACATAATTACAGTGGCGTTTCCTTTATCAGAGGATATCAGAATGTCATTTACAACACACATTAGTGCCGTTTCTGTACTATGACCAGTGCGGAAACCAGACTGGAATTTCTCAAGTAAATTGTAATTGGTAAGGTGTGACTGAAGATGATTGGTGACTATTTTTTCTAGTATTTTAGAGAGAAAGAGTAAATTTAAAATGGGTCTATAGTTATTAAGAATGTGTGGGTCTAGGTCTGACTTTTTAAGTAATGGTTTAATGACTGACACTTTTAGTGCATCAGGTATTGTGCCATGCAATAATGAACTATTGATAATGTTAAGAAATAGGCGCTGCAAGAACATACATTGCATTTTTTACTAGTTTTGTTGGCACTGGATCTAGGGAACAAGTAGTGGGTTTCATTTTAGAAATTAAAGTTAAGACTTCCTGCTCAGTTACAGGATTAAAATTACTAAAGTGCTGAATGCAATGTGAGACAGGGTCTGCCAAGCTAATATGTGGTTTGAACTGTGATGCTGAGTATTTTTAATTTTCTCATTAAAGAAGTTCATAAAGTCTGTACTACTAATATCTGTTGATTTTCTGCACTGTAGATCTGAATTCCCATTTGTTAATTTAGCCACTGTTCTAAACAGTACCCAGGGATCTTTATTATTGCTATATATTAGTGTAGAATAGTATTCTGAGCGAGCTTTAAAGAGAGCTTTTTTATATTTTTAACACTCTCTGTCCATGCAATTTGGAAGACCTGCAGCTTTGTTGTTCTCCATCTGCGCTGCAGTTTTCAACACTCTAATTTAAGAGGTCGAGTGTTTTCATTAAACCAGGGTGAGTTTCTATGTGCTTTGATCACTTTTGTTTTAAAGGGAGCCACTGCGTCCAGAGCATCTCTCAAGATCACATTATAATGTGATGCTAGCTGATCTAAATTGTTTTCCACGTTTACATTTGATGTTAACTGATCTAGATGGTTTTCCACAATTACACTTGACTTACT
Source organism: Erpetoichthys calabaricus (assembly GCF_900747795.2). Classification (NCBI taxonomy): domain Eukaryota; kingdom Metazoa; phylum Chordata; class Cladistia; order Polypteriformes; family Polypteridae; genus Erpetoichthys; species Erpetoichthys calabaricus. Next base: position 66,020,686 of record NC_041410.2, on the reverse strand, counting down.
CAAAGTATCTATACATTTTGAAGCAGAATTACAATCTAGATGTCACACTGTCTTTGTTTTAATCTGTGAATGTGTTGGTACGGGCAGGACTAAATCAAATGTAATTAAGTAGTGATCTGAAATAATTTAATGCAGTAATATTTAAATTTTGAATTTCATCTTTGTAAGTTATAATTAAATCTAATGTGTGGTTATGATTATGAGTTAGACCTTTGAGAATCTGACAAAATCCTACTGAATTTAACAAATAAGTAAAACATTTGTTAAAAGTGTCAGTTTCCACACCAAATTGTACATTAAAATCACCCATCAGTACTACGTGATCATAATTTATAGCCAAATCAGATAAAAGATTGCTAAATTCAGTCATGGATAATGAATATGGCCCTGGTGGTCTGTAGACTAGCACTATAATTGTGTTGGAATCTGTTTTAATATCTAAAAAGAATGCATCAAAGGATGTAAAGTCGCCTACATTTTTAGAAGTGCTTTGCATTTTGTTACAATGAATTATTCCAAAGTCTCCTCCAGGACCAGAATCTCTAGACTTACGAAGGAGTGTGTATCCATCTGGTGACGCCTCAGCTAGAGGAACAGTGTCACATTTACTAAGCCAGGTTTCAGTGAGAAGACACAGATCAGATTTTGTACTTAATATAATATTATTTACCAAAACAGCTTTACTTCCAAGAGAGCGAATGTTTAATAAGCAGCATTTAAAACTGCATGCTTCTTTCTGAATTGTTGATATATTTTTTGTTTTAATTTGAAATAAATTTCTATTACAGGTTCCCCTGGTGGAGGGTCTGGTTTTATTTCTTGGTCTAATTATACACCTTATTTTTTGGTTATCAAGTAATTTCAGTTCTGCATCATGACTAAAGTTACTCGATGCCCCACAACATGTTATGGGTAACAGCTTCAGGATAGTAACAGGTGGGACAAACAACAGCCTGTGATTTAAGATCACATGACTGCGGCCTGGATGGTGCTCTAATCTGTCAACCAGGCAGTTTTGCTGCCATATTTTGGGATAATACATAAGATCCCCTCCAGTTCACAATTGTTCACAAAGGCTATGCTTTTATTTGCACACCAGGTTTCTAGCCAGCAGTGAAGGGAATGAAATCTGCTATAAACCACATCCCCTCTATATAATCTTGGTAAGGGGCCAGATACAATTAAATTCTGACATTTTCTTTTAGCTTTGGTGCATAAAGAGATGAAGTTCCTCTTTAATACCTCAGATTGCTGTAAATAAAGATCCTTAGTGCCGACATGCAGCAATAAGGTAGATACTTCATCATCAGCGACACGATCCAATGCGGCTTCTATGTCAGAAATCTTGGCCCCTACGAGGCATTTAACATTAACTGCTGGTTTAACATAGTTTGGAATTCTAACATTCCGCACTATTTTGAACACTTCCGTATTCTCAGTATTCACAGGCATGCTGCAGAGAGCTGAGAATCTGTTCTTGGTCCGAATTGGTGACCTGGGTGCTGAGGGACAAATTTTTGGCTTCTTAGACCCCCGTCTTACTGTTACCCACTCGCTCTGTGGCTGAATTGGTGCTGCTGACTTTGGCCATGCAGTGACTACAGGCTGACCTGGAGAGACTGAAGCCGAATCAGAAGTAGCTGAATTGTCTAAATAAACCGAGTCAATCCAATTTTAAAGGATGTATCTAGACAATAAAGCATTCCCAAACAAACACAGTCACAAAAATCTCAAATACAATGCAAGGTCAAAGCAACATATGAAAAAACACGGTAGAGCATTAAAAACTCACCAAATCTTTCAAGCACATGTGAATGAACCACCAGGAATGGCAGGAGACCCTCCAGATTTATAGGCTGGAGGTCAGTTCCTTCTGGTGATTGGTATGTAGCACCACCTATTGGAGGACCACGCACAAATCACATGGAACATAACCAAAGCACTAATACAAAGACAAATTGAAAAACAAAGAATACAATAATAAACACAAACAACATTAATGTAAACTAAAGAATCAAAAATGGACAAAAAGGACATAAAACAAAGAACATCAGCCACAGAAGGAATATAATAAAACATAATAACGCCATTCTGTATATTTCTGAATTGATGAGCTACACATAATAACCATTAACAAGAATGAGAACTGTTGAGAACTTTGAGGTTATGACTGACATTTTGCCTGGCTGCCCTCCAGTAATGATTCAGTGAAGATGAATTCTCTGTTGGTGACATTAAAAGTGACAAACGAGGGTGAGGTGGGTGGAGTTGAGTGGTTTTCTATATCATTTCTATCATGCATGCCGGGGAGGCGTTCAGGGTTTTGGCTTTGTGATATTCATTACAATTGGCTCCATATGAGAATATATTACATATATATGTGTTGGCAGTAATAGCTGCACAGACTCATATTTTTATGGGTCTCCGAAAGATTTTAGACTACTGGAAGTAAATTTCAGCTTTAGTTCATAGTTATTGAAATGATGTCGCACTGCCCAATAATTGTTCAAAATGTTAGTGATGACAAGTGTTGTAAATATCACTACCTTTTTCTTGGTTGTGAAAATGTTAAGAAGGGCACAGTAATCAATAGCCCAGGCTCACAGTCCACCTAATGTACTTGGACAAACCCCAGGGTAACTTGGGGAGAGTGTGGATACTTCACATACACAGGCTTGGATTTGAGCCCATGTCTCTGGAGCAGTGAAGCAGCGGCACTAACCACTGTGCCACCCTAGTGAAAATCAAGATTTCATTTGACTGTCATAAATTTGCCTATAAATTATTAGGATTCACATCTTTCTTTCATTTTTTTGTGCCTTTCCTGATGTGTGTTCTGGTTATGTATGCATGAATTGTGGTGTTGTTTTTATCCAAGTATTCTGAATTTGACATTTGCACTGTGAAGCTGAATTATTTTTCCATTTATTCTCCAACTGCATTTAGTTTGTTAATGGCCACCACCATTTTAGAAGGAGTGCATCTATAGTTTCCATGGTGGTCATACCCAAAATGACTCTGGAATGTGTGGCATGTGATGTCATCGGAGTGACCGTAAAAAGGTGCATTTCAGATTATCCATGAGTAAGGATAAAAACTTCAGTTTTGGTGTGCAATTCTTTTTTGTGTTTATGCTCAGTGATTTGAAGTAAATTTTGGTATTATAGGTTTGATTTTTGGTTAACATTTTGAACTTGACAACATATCAGTTTTGAAATATTAATAGTAACCTCAACTTGATTATTGACTTTACGTCATCTTCTGGTGGCTGGTGGCTACTGAGGAGAAACATTGCTTCAACAGATAAATTACCCCTACCAGCATGATCATCATAGCAGTCCAGGTGGATCTGACAACAATGTAATTTTGTACGGGTTTCTTATATCATAACACACTCTTATTCCCTTATCCCTGTAGTGGGCATAGTGCCACTAAGATTCATACTGTGGAAAGGAAGGAGATTTATTTATTTATTCGGTGGGGACCCCAGGAATGCACCCATCCTTGGCCCAACTCACACCACTCACACTGAAAGACACAGAAACAAAAAGGCTTAACCGATAACAAAACTCACCTGATACTGAAATAGTGAATCATTATATTCTGCAGATAATGGAGCTGTGAGGTTGGTTTAAGAGCAAAGTAAATATTTACTCTGTGCACGAAAGCTTACATGTCACAGGGCACTTCATTTATATCTAGAAAAACTTTTGTTTTGCTTGCTTACATTTTATACTTCTGTGGTTAGGTAGCTCATTTAACTTACTTGTTATGACTTTGAGATGTGTGAAATGTTACACTGGTTCTCTTCTGCATGTGGTCAAGCCACTGGGCAGATTTCATAAAGCAGAGACTACTTAGTGATGTATACAGCATGTCCAGCTGGTCTTGCTGACAGCATTGCCATCCCAAGCCCGTATGAGTGATCAACCAATGATAGTGAGTTCCCATCCATGCACACAGTCTGCTGGTGTTTCATTAACTTGTACTGAGGATCTGTTTGCCATCAGTTATGCCTATCAGAGGTGACAAAGAGGAAATTGTGCAAGTTGGTGTAACCACTGTCAAGATAAAATTAAAACAGTAAAGTAAGTTGTATTTGAAGTCACACAGAATGTTTCTCTGGTGAAGACAGACAAGCTCGCATATTTGCAAATTGCAAGTATTTGAGATTTTGAAATTTCAAAACTGTAAGCAATGCAATCTGTTCAAGGTAACTCAACAAAATTTGAACTGTCTAAAAAAAATCTACTTGAAAAGTAAGTGTAGTACATTTCAACAAAATCGGTCTGACAGGGAGAGGTTGCATTGTTTCAAGTGGATAGACAGACAGACATAGCTATTGCAGTAGGTGTTTCACACATCATATGCAAACACACTTAAAAAGAAGCCATTGCGCTATGTCAGTGATGCATTACTTGGATGTTAAGCCATGTCTGCACACCCTTCATAAAGCCATGGAATTGTAGATGACAGACATTTGTAGCTGACTGGTGTCTGCCTGCAGTTGGTCAATGCTTTTCTGATGAGGACCCCTTCTGTTTTGTTATTAATAGGACACTATTGGGTGTTTGACTCTTGATCTTTGGTGAGCCAGGTCCACATTTTCTGGCGGCTAGTTGCAGGCAACAAGGACTGAATATACCTTGAAGAATTTCATTATCACATGCTTTATTAATTTGTCATACTTTAGAATTTTTTTTGCAGTGATACAATTATCCAAAAATGAGTGAATCATGCAAATAAGAAGACACTGGTATTACCATATGTACAAATCCGTAAAGTTCTTTATCTTTTGATTCAGGGGAAACACATCTTGCTTCTCCCAATCACTTACGCTGTACTTTAATTGAAAAAAAAAAACATCCAAGGTAAGCAGACTTGACAGCTGGGCTCTGGCAGACTATGAACCTGGTCAGATCAAAAGCAAATTGAATCTAAAGGGGTGCTGATTTCTGCTGGATGGCAGAGAGCAGCTTGGCACATGTGTGCCTGCCTGGGGAGAGAAGGCCAGCAGCTTCTGTTGATTGAAGATGTGTCTGAGATGCCCATCACTGGAGTGCTGTGGTAGAGCTGCCACCGACCTTTAAGCTGACCTGTCAGGCAGATCAGATAGAAAGGTCACAGCTGGAGGGCTTAAATCCAAACCTGCTAACTCCTTTGCTTTTGGTTAAAATACAATTAAGTAGCATCTGGGTGTATTTTTTGTCGATTTTTAAAAGTTGGTTTTGACCAATTCAAATTAGGAATAATGAAAATAATAAAGATTAATCACGTTTTGTAATAATATACTCCAATGGTTTAGGAAATGAGTGCTTTTGTTTATTCGTCTGGCCTACTTTGCCTCTCTGTGGCCTAGATAACAAGCCCCATTACACAGCCCTCCTAATTGGTAGATGGCCACAGAAATATAGAAGATAGGAAAAAACTAAACCTTGCCAGTATAGAAGTTAAATGAGTTACATAAAAAAGAAAACCAGGACAACACAGTGGATGAAATAAAGGTGATTGAATTCTAAAAGCCATGCATGGTAAATCAGTCAGTCAGTCATTATCCAACCCGCTATATCCTAACACAGGGTCACGGGGGTCTGCTGGAGCGAATCCCAGCCAACACAGGGCGCAAAGCAGGAACAAACCCTGGGCAGGGTGCCAGCCCACTGCAGGGCACACACACACACACACACCAAGCACACACTAGGGACAATTTAGGATCACCAATGCACCTAACCTGCATGTCTTTGGACTTCTGGGAGGAAACCGGAGCACCTGGAGGAAACCCATGCAGACACAGGGAGAACATACAAACTCCACGCAGGGAGGACCGGGAAGGGAACCCAGGTCTCCTAAACGCAAGGCAGCAGCGCTACCACTGTGCCACCGTGCATGGTAAATGTGTCTAATTATTCTTTTTCAGGAAGCTCACCAGGACCAGGAGTAATAAGATGAAACTCAGGAGAGCCATCATTTATTCACTCTGTGCACTGCCAGCACAGCCAGATCCCGACATGACCTGACGTATGTCATTGGCACCGCTAGAGGGGGGATAGACCTTGTCTTGTGCACTGCTGCTGCCTTGGAAGCTCAATGAATAGAGAGCTGGGACTTAGTGACTCAACTTTGGATTCTCAAAAAAGAAATCTTGCTTGTTAGCTGTTAACTTTTCATTTTAGGGTTTTGACTTGGTTTTCTCTGTGACAATGATTTTTAAATTATTTTTTAATTTTGATTATTAGTTCCTACATTTACTGGTGTTTTCTTCTACTGCCTAACTTCTGACCATCCTTTCTGAACCTCTCTAAAATAAGAAACAATTAATTCACTGCCTTTTTGCTAATTTATAATTTCATTTGGATCAGTTTCTATCCAACAAGACTTAATAAATATGGCTGCAG